>NC_052516.1:5062952-5247556 GCF_014356525.2 Nilaparvata lugens | reverse complement strand
TCACTGTTCACAGAACTACTAGTTTACTGATAATCATCTTCACGGCAACGGAATGAGACTCAATTACTGAAAATGTTTTAGAGATAACAAGGTTTCATTATCTATAGACTACTATAATAAAGGAAAGAACTGGCTTATACACGTACGGGATAGGAAAATTATGTTTGACGCATCATCACGTCTCAACTACTCAAACTGATTAACTTGAAATTGTGCGTATAGATTCTTAATTAACCGAGGATGGTTATAGGCCTATTTCAAATTCTTCACGATTCCACTAGGTCAAGTTTGAAAGTAGACCCTTGCAGAGCACGGGTTACCTGTTAGTCTAGAATAATACTATGAATAAATTGCTCAACTATGACAGGTAATAGCTATATTATTATTTATAATATCATAATATTAGCTCATATTTTTTTACTATGAATAAATAATACTCACCTGGTTGAAAATGCGTTGTCCGTTTTGGCATAGGAAAAGCAGAAGCAGATTTTCCACTATAAATATGAATGCATAGCTCACAGTCTTCTTCAAGTTATTGTTCTGCAATTTGTGAATAACAAAATAATTAAAAACATTTCCATGTAGGCTACATGAACAACATGAAGCATATTATTATAATGTCTTCAATATAATAGGGAATTGATTTATCGTACACTAATTATTTTACTCATCACCTCTCTTGTGGATGATAAAATGTCCTTATGTTCCTGTAGTTAAACTGTTTGTTGTACGTTAAATGAAAGATTTAAAGAGCTTCAAGGACGGATAAGTTGTGAGTGGAAGAAGAAGCAAAAGAAGAAAGGAGAAAAAAGAAAAACAACAAGATGGAGAAGCTGAAGAAGAAGCAAAAGGAAGAAGAAGAAGAAGAAGAAGAGAAGAAGAAGAAGAAGAAGAAGAAGAAGAAGAATGATGATAGATATCCTACCTTGAGCATGAAGAAAGCATTAGAACACGAATCGTTTATGATAACAGCAAGAGCTCCTGTAATTGCAAACGCTGAACAATCTGTGCATATTTTGAGGTTTCTGAAATTTGAAAATTAATTCTCAATTATTAATTCGTTTAATTTTAGTGAATAAAATAAACGTCTTGTTATTTTCAAACTGAAAGCATAGGCTAAACATTGAGAGGCAGAATATATAAATACTTCCATTGAAGCCCTACGATTGGCCCATAGTTGTTGGCTTATGAAGGTTAAGCTCTCATATAATAATTCTAAAAATCTGGTGTGGCGCACTCACACAACTTTCCATGCCGTTATGAAAATTGATCACCTGACGCTAGTGTACCCGCGCATCTCAAGTCTACTATTCAAAGATTTGAGCCAGCTGGTGACAGAGCAATAACGCTGGAGACACACATGAGGTCTGCTATCTCTTCATAGTGAATGATTTAATAGAATCAACAATAATTTGCAATTGAATAATCACATTTTCTCGAATTTAAAGCTTATTTTCAATTTTAGGTGAAAATGTTACTGAACATTAATTGTAGAGATTGATTTTTTTTGTTTCAATTGTATCTGAAGCCTGATAATTGGGAATCTATCTGCATTGATGGGGCGGAGCTCCTGAAATTTTTACAGATATGGGACTTGTGGCAGTTGATAGAGCTTATCGATGACTATTTTAGGTATGAATTTGATCAAAATCGTTGGAGCCGTTTCCGAGAAAATCACGGAAAACCCTGTTTTTGACTACATTTTCGCCATTTTAGCCGCCATCTTGAATTGCATTTGATCGAAATTGTTCGTGTCGGATCCTTATAGTGAAAGTACCTTAAGTTCCAAATTTCAAGTCATTCCGTTAATTGGGAGATGAGATATCGTGTACACAGACGCACATACACTCATACACACACACAACACACACACACACCACACCACACACACACCTCACACACACACACACCACACACACACACACACACACACACACACACACACACACACACACACACACACACACACACCACACACACACCACACACACACACAACACACCACACACACACACACACACAACACACCACACACACCAACACACACACACACACACACACCACACACACACACACACACACACACACACACACACACACACACACCACACACACCACAACACACACACACACACCAACACACACACACACACCACACACACACCACACACACACACACACAACACACACACACACACCACACACACACACACACACACACACACACAACACACACACACACCACACACACAACACACACACACCACACACACACACACCACACACACACACACACACACACACACACAACACACACACACCACACACACACACACACACACACACACACACACACACACACACACAGCATTTTTTGGACTCAGGGGACCTTGAAACGTATAGAAATTTAGAAATTGGGGTACCTTAATTTTTTTCGGAAAGCAATACTTTCCTTACCTATGGTAATAGGGCAAGGAAAGTAAAAATCATTATCTTTATGTGTTGTGGAAGATATCCATTTTAAAAGAAAACGACTTGAAATTTATTGCCAACGCTTCTAATCTATTGAAACAATTTGAGATACCAGTTTCTGTTGTTACACCATTATCAATCTCTAGTACACTGAAAGTTTAAACAATGAGCAGCAGAATGGGTGACGCCCTACGATTGGCCATTAGCTGTTGACCAATGAAAGTTGAGCTCTACTGTCATTGGCTGAGACAAGACACGCCCAAGTACTCCAAATATGGTCATGAGAGCCGTTAAACAATAGCCAATGAAGTCTTCAAAGTCTTCAAGCAGTCAAGTCTTCTCTGATTGGTTGTAGTGGCATTTAATCATGATTAAACTTTAACAGACTTATGTACAACCGAGACAAGGATTCCAAACCTATGTTAAACAGGTGCTGCCTTATAACGTGGAGTGAAATCTACTATTGTCCCTGTGTGCAGGCTGCTTCGAAACTCTACTGAACAAAGGTATATAGTGAGGTCAAAGTTATTTATTTATTTATTTGAGATACATATGAGAGCACAAGGATAATATCCCATAAATGCTCTTTTAACACATTATACAAGTGAAACAATTGAAAATGCAACATTTTATACAAATATTGAAAGAAATTAAACGTTTTTACGAAATTTTTTTCTGAAAAATATACATTACAGAAAATGAATTTACAGAAAAACACTATTTTAGATAGCAGAAAAAAAACACAGCAATTAATAAAATGAAAATGGAATGGAATAAAAAAAAGTTTCTACGAGAAAACAGAATTCATTCTAGGAGTACGATTATACAGAAGTCATTCATGTCTTATAATGTACTAGCCGTCAGGCTCGCTTCGCTCGCCATATCCGTCTAGCTCCGCCCCCTGGACCCCCGACTGGATCGTCCAAGGATGAGATCAGCAGTCTCGCTTCGCTCGCCTGCATTTTTCATTTGAGCATTTTTATCATATGTTAGGACAATCCAGTCGGGGGTCCAGACTAAACGTCTGGCTAAACGGATATGGCGAGCGAAGCGAGCCTGACGGCTAGTAATATAATATTCCCAGGATTGAAGTAGCAGTGCCCAATCAATTTTTCCGCGATAAATGCATTTCAATCTTCAACTTGGTGCCAACCTAACAAAGTCAACTCAACTTAATGCCAACCTGACAAAATTATTAATTTAGTTGCCAGTTAACAACTGTTTCGAAGAGGTACTCTATCTAGATTATAGTTCTATAGTAACATATGATATGGAAATTTCAATAATAATAAATTAAGAGAAGAAGAATATATGCTAAAAGACGAACTTTAAACCCTTAAAAACAACCCTTAGAGTTAAAATATTGTCAAAAGATTTCTTAGTGCGCCTCTAAAGGGCCAACTGAACATACCTACCAAATTTGAACGATTTTGGTCCGGTAGATTTTTAGTTCTGCGAGTGAGTGAGTGAGTCAGTCAGTCAGTGAGTGAGTGAGTGCCATTTCGCTTTTATATATAAATAAGTATTCGATTAACATCAGTGTTCCTATCTTTGTCTATCATTCGACAAAGCAGATTGCGCTATCCCTTTTCTAGCTCCACAACGTTGTCAGATCGCTTTTAAACAAGGTAGACAAGGTGGCAAGATGGTGGGGAATCGGCTAGGCTGTTTTCCTATCTTTCCCCACAGCCATTATAACGTGGACCTCACTAGAGTACCCACTAGGAGATGAATGGAGTGATAATTTATGTATAGTGCGTGACACATAAATAACCTTTTGAACTAAATTGCCATTAAAATTTAAAAGAGGAATACTACAGGATAAGCTTATTTCTCCTCTTTCAGGTTTATGATATCTAGTGCCGGTTGCACAAAAGCCGGTTAAATTTTAACTGTGATTAATTCCACAAGAGCCAATAAGAGTAGTCGCCTTTTCAAAAACGCCTTCTCTTATTGATTCTCCTGGAATTAATCACGGTTGAGATTTAACCGGATTTTGTGCAACCGGGCCCTTATAGATGATTGTAATAATTTGGACTGTCGTATAAATTAAAATTGGAACCGTTTTGGGCTTTGGTACTTTTGTTGAAGTTATGTTATGTTGGATGATTGAATAAATAAATAAATTAATTGTATCGATAAATAAATGATTGATTGATTTACCTGTTAATCATTTGATGACATCTAACTATACGTCTCATATCACCTCTAAGATCACCACCACTCCTCGACCTCTTACTGTCTCTCTCTTCATACATCAATCTCCTATTTTCCTTCTCATTTTCGCTGCTTGAATTCCAAAAATCATTGATGATATTCTTGCTCCTTGAAGCCAAAAAATTACTCCCCACATTTTTGATAATTGAATGTGGAAAATAATTTCCGACATTTTTGCTACTTTCATTAAGAAAATCATTGTTAACATTTTTGTTTCTTAAATCCGAGGAATCATTGTTGAAACTCTTGCTTATTGAATTGGAGGAATATTCCCTGACATTTTCGTTTCTTGGTTCTGGGAAACTACTGCTGACATTTTGGCAACTTGAATTCGAAGAGTAATTCCTGACATTTGCGATATTTGAATCCGAAAAATCATTGCTCATATAATTAAGAAGCAAGTACAAAGTTTTCAAATCGGCCATAATTTTCTCCGTAGTGACTGTAACGTTGTTACCATAATACATCCTTCAACACATGCTGAAGCCAGTATGATAACATGCAACGTATAGGTGTAAAACAGGTAAGAAGAGGACGGAGATAGGGGTAGAGGATACAGGAACGGAGTCGGCCATCTTTCCTTGGATTGCACCTCAATTCCCAAAACCTGGTTCAGAAAATGTTTACTGAAATATCCGCAGAATATGAAAACTATCGCCCAGTACAGATACTGAAATTTCTCCCTCATATCTTCTCTCTTTCTCTGGTACAACTCTCCAATCTCCGTCCATAGTCCATCTCCTCTCTCCCTCAGCTCCTCTCTGTCCACCACGAAGTCGTCCTCTATGACTTGTATCAAATTGAGAGTTCTCTCAGGATACAAACTCTGTTCAATGATACAGACGAAACTACCAATGGAAACGGAAACAATATCTTTGATCGCTTCCAAGGATGTGTCGACGTCTTTCTCGTTTAGAGCAGCGGTTATAACGGTCACAAATCCGATAATTGTCAGAAATATTGATAGGAGTATTGGAAGAGAGTTGGATGGTTTGTCATAGCGAAGCAGGTTCACGAATTGACGCATAGATGTGGTGTTGCCCATACCTAAAGGCGGTAATGTACCTGGAAATGAGAGATAATCTATAATATAAGAAAGGAATGAAATGGCTTATACATGTACGGGATAGGAAATTGAAAAACGACGCATCATCACGTCTGAACTACTGAAATAGGATTAAAAGCTGTTATTTTAACAATTCTACACTCTTTTAAGAGCGTATATCTCGAAAACTGTTGGAGATATCACAAATAACCACAGAACAAATATTGCGTGGAAGAGAGGACCTGGAGTCCTAACTTCGCCCATAATCAATCTCAACTTATTCCATACAGTCTATACGCATTATTGCCTGATTGTTTCAAATCATTAACACATTCTACTCGAAGAAAACCATTGAGTTGAGAAATTGAAAGGACCGTTATTTGGTACTAAAAAAGATTTTCATGAGGGGAAAGTGTAAATTCGAAGTTTTGGGCCAGTTAAATATGTAACTTTCAGTACAAAAAAGGTAGACGGTATCTGAGAAGGCAGCTAATAAGAGTATAAGAATCTGACCTTCCGACTACGGTACTTTTGACGTTTGAAAAGATAATTTGAATGATTTATGAGAATTTTTCGCTTAAACAACCCACTTAGTATCTTTTGAAACAAGAAAGTTTCTTGCATGTCGAAAATGTCATTGATTCTGCTCGATGAGTTTGGACTGTTGTATAAATTAGAATTGGAACCGTTTTGGGCTTATAAGCCTGTGGTACTTTTCTGTAAGTTGTTTAATTCTGAATGATTAAATAAATAGATGAATAAAAGTGATATATCTCGACATTGACTAGCATAATCATTGATTGAGAAATAGGTCGAATAAAGATTGTTCAGACACCAATAGAAAGGAGACTTTCTCTCCGCTATTTAGTTATAGAATTCTTACCCATCACATCTCTCAATTCTGGGAAAGGTGACATTCAAAAGAAAAACATATTCCCGATGTTTTCAAATTCCACTATAAAAATTAAGTTTCCTTTTAATCAGGTAATTGTAATTGTTGAATTTTGTGGAGGAAATAAATTTGATTTGAATTGATTTTGAATTGAATCATTCAGCCATGAAACTTTGTCAACACTACTAGAATATCGGGGATGATTTACAATCATGTGATTGAAGTAGAAAATTCCAGAATGTCGCAATTTTTGCACAAATTATTGGAATAGCTGTTATTTCTTCGGATGGAGGGTCAAGTCTCAACTTACTTAACACGAAGACAGTTTACTTTTCAACACTCTCATCTACCTCCTCTGATATAATATTTAATTTCGCCGCCCCACTATGTTTTGATCCTTATATTAGTTGCTAATTCGACTAGTAAAAAGTTTTATACGTCAGAATTATGTAGTTATTTGATAAGTGATTAATTTCGTTTGGATTGAATTATTAAATTGAAGTATCCAATGGGAATACCCCTCTTGATACTTTATTGTACTCATATACTTTCAGATCTCTCCAACATACAAATTAACACCAAAACAAATTAAGAATATATTTTAGAAGTTTGTATTGTATTGTATTGCTGTCTCCCAGCAAACCAAACTCTACACTAACCTACCACTTTATGATGAGGTCTCAACTTCCCAGAGCTCAAAGAAATAATAATTCTTTCCTGAGAAAACCTCTGAGACATCCCCTTATCCTTGAAGGGGTTTCCACTGAAAAACCGATAATTACAGTTTTGGAAAGGCGACAATTAACTCTCAATTATTCACAGTATCTTGTCAGAATGAGAGAGCACAGTATTATTATGACCTCGAATCTATTCCTATGAATTTAATCATATCTGTTACTATTACTCTGTTATTGAGAGTTTTTACTTTCACAATAATAATTGCAGGAAAATCATAGAATTTTCCAGAAGTATTTCTGATAACTAGTAATTGTTTTCTAGTAATAACAGGGTTTCTTGAGGTAGGCTAATTATTGTCTACTGCTGTTGGTATCATCTTGATTAGTCTCTGAAGCCCTCACTCTTTCACCCTCTCACTCTCTCTCGTCTATACAGGAATAGTCCTCAGATTACTTGTTCTTTTGGTGACAAGTTCTTGTCATTGGATTTTATCAGTATCAATTGAGAAGTCGAACTGTTAATAACCTCAAGCTGAGAGGATGTATTTTTCTTATCTCGCGTTCATTGGTTCTTCTCATCTGAATGCCTGTGGTCATGCGTGACTACGCGTGCACTTGCACAGTGGCGCCATTTCACCAAACTGCTAGGGGGTGGGGGGGCAAAAACCAAGAGGTATGAAAGGGGAAGGAAAACCCCCAAAGGATAGAGGGTCCTGTGTTTTTCCCCATAAATGTTACATTCGAAGATGTGTTATTACATCCTTCATTTTTTCCAGTTTCATACAAATGTGGTTGAAGTATCAATACAAACATATACATTATTAGTTATTGGATCATGAAATATTTATTAGAAACTAGCAGTCAGGCTCGCTTCGCTCGCCATATCCGTCTAGCCAGGGGGCTCCGCCCCCTGGCCCCCGACTGGATCGTCCAAGAATGAGATCAGCAGTCTCGCTTCGCTCGCCTGCATTTTTCATTTGTAGGACGATCCAGTCGGGGGTCCAGACTAAACGTCTGGCTAAACGGATATGGCGAGCGAAGCGAGCCTGACGGCTAGTAATATAATATTCCCAGGATTGAAGTAGCAGTGCCCAATCATTTTTTCCGCGATAAATGCATTTAAATCTTCAAATTGGTGTCAACCTAAATCAACTCAACTTAATGCCAACCTGACAAAATTATTAATTTAGTTGCCAGTTAACAACTGTTTCGAAGAGGTACTCTATCTAGATTATAGTTCTATAGTAACATATGATATGGAAATTTCAATTCTAATTAAGAGATTGGGAGAAGAAGAATATACATGCTAAAAGTTGAACTTTAAACCCTTTAAAACAACCCTTAGAGTTGAAATATTGCCAAAAGATTTCTTAGTGCGCCTCTAAAGGGCCAACTGAACATACCTACCAAATTTGATCATTTTTGGTCCGGTAGATTTTTAGTTATGCGAGTGAGTGAGTGAGTGAGTGAGTGAGTGAGTGAGTCAGTCAGTCAGTGAGTGAGTGCCATTTCGCTTTTATATATATAGATATATAGGCCTACAGAGGAATATAGCTCTAAAGTAGGAATACACTAAAACAGATTTCTTAAAAATCATGGAAACAGATAAATTTTTCTTTTACAATGAAAATTTCAACTATTTCATTGGGGATCATATTCTAATTAGAAAATAACTTTCATTTAGAAAGCTAAAGAAACATTAAGCTGTTTCCATAATTCTATACATATATTTTTGACTGTCTGATTGTGCCCTTTCTTTTGCTTTCACTGTGACATCTTGCTACTTGTTAAATTCTCACGTTGAAATTTATGCAATCACTCACTTATTGTGACCTCATCAATAATTATTATTGCACCTATTCTATATTTAAGCTTCAACTTTACCACAGAGAAAAATATATTCTTTATTACTCCGTACACGTAGCCATACTTTCAAGGCAATATTGCTACATTGTTGATACTGTAGAAGGAATTATACTACCTACTGCTGTTAAAAAAAGTATGAAATCAGTATGAGATTCTAAGGATTCGTGTTGATAGAACAGAATTTTTATTATTTATCTGATCCTTGGGGGGGCCTAGGACCCCCCTGCCCCCCCCCCCCTAAATGGCGGCCCTGCTTGCACATATAGGCATCCAATGTGATCATACTCCAAAGGTCTCTTTACATATAGCTATGCTACGTTGAAATACGTCCTATCTCCCAATGTTAAATTCAATTCTTTCAATTCAATTCTTTTTATTTGCCATCAATACAATTACAATAAATTATTCAAGAAATTCATAGAAATAAAAATAAAACATAGCTTACAATCAAAACAAAAATTATAAATTAAATATATTTAAATCAAAATCTATTCATTAAGGCAACACCCAGCAAGGAAAATCCTGTCCGCTGGGCGTGAGCATCAGTTCAATATTATTATATCAAATATTATTTTATTATTATAAATAAAAATAAATATGGCAAAATTTTAGAATCACGTAAGTAAACAAAAAAATAAGGTTGAAAAAAAAATGTATATTATAAAATATTATCGAGAGTAAAGAAAAATGTCTCAATTATCCTTCATCTATGATTATAGTGTCCCACTGTACACCTCCGGCTGGATACCCAGAGTCCCAGTTCACCCTGAAGTGACGTGGCGGTGACGTGGCGCTGGCGTGGCACTGACGTTTTGTCACACCACTCCTATATAAACATAAATGGTCCTATGCACACTGATGTGGCGTTTCACCACGACACTTCTGTTTGCATCAAACCATCAATTATGTTTCTATGGGAGTTGAAAAGTCAGCGCCACGCCACTGCCACCTCTATGCCACGTCAGTTCTGTGTGAAATACTCTATTGATTGATACAATAAGGCTCAAATTCACCAAAAACAAAAACTAGGTTTGGGAGCCAGTTCGTTCTAAGACAGAAGATTTTGAATTGGTTTTGTAATATGAGCTTTTGTTCATTTAGAATCAACTGACGCTAACACCAAGTTTCCATTTTGTTGAGTTCGGTCCTAGTACATCATCAAAATGATAGGGAGATAAAAAGTAAGGTAATTGGGCCATATTACAGGCTTCTGGTCTGGGCACTACCCAAATTATGAACATCCAGTGAATTGCAGGGAGGTAGGGTGCTGGAGCACTACCTCCGTAAACAAAGCCGTAGTGCATTCGTGTGACGTCAGCACAGGTAGGGCTCCTACAACAATAGAAACTCGTTGATTTCAGCTGATCTATAATATCACCTGGTGTTTCTATTGGTGTAGAAGCCCTACCTGTGCTGACGTCACACGAATGCACTACGGCTATGTTTACGGAGGTAGTGGCTGGAGTGGAGGAGAGGAAAGATGGTGGATGATGTCAGGGAGGAGGGGAAATATTTCATGCTGAAGAGAATAGCACAGGACAGAGAGTAATGGTGGAGGAGAAATCATTTATGGACCTGTCCAAGGGAATAATATTGATGATGATGGTGATGATGATGATGATGATGATGATGATGATGATGATGAGTGAAAGGCATTATTCTATAGATTATAAATATATTATTCTTGATTGATTCATAGAATAAGTACATCATAAAGGATTAAGCTCAACTCACACTTACGCGACTCAGGTCGAAAAGATACTCGACTCTAGTGGAGAGCATGTGTTTCCAAATGGTGACACTCAGACCAGTTGACTTTAGTCTCCGCGACGTCACCATTTGAAAACACATGCTCTCGACTAGAGTTGAGTCTCTTCTCGACCTGAGTCGCGTAAGTGTGACTTGAGCTAGTCGAGAGTATGTGTTTCCAAATGGTGACACTCAGACCAGTTGACTTTAGTCTCCGCGATGTCACCATTTGGAAACACATGCTCTCGACTAGAGTCGAGTCTCTTCTCGACCTGAGTCGCGTACGTGTGAGTAGAGATTGGTGGGTGGTGAGACCAGCTATGTTGTATGGCGCGGAAGCCTGGTCTGTTTCAAAAAGTGAAGTGAAGACAATGGAAGTGGCTGAGATGAGAATGCTAGGATGGATGTGTGGGTCCATGAGAAGGGATAGGATTCGTAATGAGGTGATTATAGAGGTACAGTTGGGGTGGGACCATTGGGTAGGAAAAGATGCAGGAGGTCAAAAAGAGGTTGTTTGGACATGTGAGGAGGATTATGGTTGTGTGCCGGAGGGTGCAGGATTTGGATCTTGGTGGAACGAAGAGGGTGGGGAAGGTCAAGGATGAGGTGGAGTGACAGAGTGGTGACTGATTTGCGGGAGATGGGTTGGTGACTAGGGGATGAAATGGACAGGATTATGTGTGGAGGAGATGGCTGAAGGAGGGAAAGGGAAGTGCCGATATGATTGGGATAAGGCTTAGCCAAAGCAGAAGAAAAAGTGATAAGAGAAAGGCATTATTGGAAAGTATCGATATTTTACTTAGCATCGATATGAAAATTTCGATATATTAGCCAGGATCGATATAAAGCTATCGATACTATCCATGTATCACAATATCGAGTTCCAGATGGAAAATAATACTATAATCTATTTAAAATCTTATTTCAGGACAGATTGGATGGTTTATTAATTTTTTATTATTCATTTATTTTTGATACTCAATACAGATTTCAGAGGGTTGGTGCCACTGATCAACGGAAATCAAACTTTGAAAATAGATCAGCTGACTTTGATTTCAAAGAGAGACGGTTTGTAAGGTTTGAGGTTACGTCACTGGCGTCGTAATTTTTTGGAATTTTGTCATAAATTAATTCACTGCTGCAAAATTTGACCCAGGTAAATATATATTTCAAATCTGTTATTCAAATTTAATTCAATCTACTTTCTGTAGATTGCATATTATGTAAAATATAAACCCTTTTGATCCAACTGTTCATAGGCTAGACAACATCATGTTCTTTCATGATCTAGGTAGCTAATTTTTTTGTTACATCAATTTATCGAGAATTATCATTAAGATATAGTATGAAATTATAAACAATTGATTCATTTACTGAGTTTATATTTGCCATTACAGAGGTGTCCAAAGTTTGAATCTCAGGTTAAAAGTAGTATTGAAGTACGCACAGTAAGTATTGCACCAGAAGGTCCTATAATAGCCCATAATTTTTATGGTTGAGTGCATAATACACTTTTAAAAATCATCCATCAATATTGATCGAAAAATCATCCATCAATATTGATCGAAATTATCAAATTTGTTGAAATATATATTAAAAACGATAGTTCAACTCATTATCTAACCTGACTCTCAACAACTCTAAACTAATTTTAATTTAAAATTTCAATCAGTTTTCTATAAGAACACAACAATATTTTTCATATGTCCGAACAATATACAGGCACTAAACACCACAGTTATTCATTTAAACCTATTCAATATTGTCCATAATACCTTTTTTTCAAATTATAATTCAATGATTCCAGCACTCGGTTGCACAAAAATCTGTTAACTTATAATCTCCAAAAATGCCACAAGAGCCAATCAGATTAGCTTTCTTCTCAGAAAACCTTCTTCAAGTGTTTATCATGGAATTTAATAATGATTAAAACTTAACTGGATTTTGTGCAACCTGACCTTACTATTAGTTCAATTCTAATGATTGTATGCTCCTGTCAAAAAAATCAAGGTAAAATGACTAAAGCTCATACAATTATTTTTATAACTTTGGTTTATTTCACAACGTATTCTACAATTTAGAACTGAGATATAATCATTTTTATCTAGAAGAGGCTAAATAATCACATTCCCAAATCATATAAAAACCGCTGGTAGTGATGAACCCTCGACCAGAGAAATTATTATCAAATATGTATTACTTTTCATGTTTTGATATGAACAAACATCCAGTAATATTCCTGGTAACATGAAATAATCATTTACATTACTTTGGCATAGGTATCTGGTTTGAATATTGTTGGAATAATTTAATTAATTTCTATTAGATTCAAAAATCAATTTCTAATAAGCCCACAGTTTTTGAATATTTAAATTTCAGTTCTTGAATATGATGTCATATTTTAGTCTAAACTATACGTTCGCCTTATCCGTATATCGCATAATTGTGACTGTCTTATGCAGTTCGTCCACTAGTTTCTGGTCCATCTCGTTATAGAATATCTGCTCGAAATTATCATCTTTCACAAACATTTCAAATAGCGATTTGGCAGTGTTCCTGAAATGAGAATAATTGAAATAAAATTAAAATATCTTTCATCAGGTAGTTAGAACTTGATAATGAAGCAACTTAATCAAATTTCGTATGTTGAGATTCAATTTACACTGACAGTATTCTCTATAAAAAGCATTGTCTAAAGTGAGGTCCACTTTACAATGGCAGTGTTTGATTAGCAATGGTATTGCTATCATTCAACAAAGCAGATAGCGCTATCTCTTTCTCGCTTTGCTCTGTTGTTAGATCGTCTTTTAACAATGTAGAATTAATTAACAAAATATTCCATCTTAATTATAGTAATTCATTATTCAATTATTGAAAAATATAATTTCTTGCTCGATAAAATATAATTGATTATTTTAAACGAGAATGAACCGTCAATAAACCTGTATCAGCTACCGTCTATAGAAGGCATTGACAAGACAGAGGATCGGCACCGTTTTTCTCCTATCTTTCTCCACTGCCATTATAACGTGAACCTCACTAAATATGCTTCTCATTTAAGAGATTCTGATAATTCGAATTGGATTTTTTGAAATGTTGTTAGCACATTTTAAATGAAAAACATATTATGTTACTTATTTATAAGGAATCCTGGAAGTTTGAAGTAAATCTCAATATACTCTTCATTGCCAACACTAGTCTATAGTTAAGATATCAGCATTGGCTAAATTATACCATAGAAAAAATATAGCATAAAAAGATATATAGGTCGTTTATGTTCCGAATTTCAAGCCGATTTTCCGTTAACTCAAGCCGACTACTGTCTATTATTACTATTTTAGCCTGGTGAGAGTTTAAGAACGGCACAGTATGAGAGACTACCAGCGTCACATTGCTTCACCATAAACAACTACTATGACTATCGACTTGAGTTAACAGTTAAATTGGGAACATAAGCCTAGTCCTCGTAATTACATTTTGTGAAGTTATATGTGACGCTGGTAGTCTCTCATAATGTGCCGTTCATACACTCTGATTCCAACAAAACAGTAACAATAGACAGTAGTCGACATTAATCGGCTTGAGTTAACAAAAAACCGGCTTAAAATTCGGGACATAGGCCTATACATCCTATACCATGGCATATATTTTTATGCTATCTTTTCTCTATGATGAAACGCACTGGATACCCAATGCTGATAGATTAAAGTATAGGTGTATTTCTAAGGGATGTTGATAATTTAGTGAAGCATAAACGTCCTATTCCATAGGATATCTTCTTGTGCTATCTTCTCTCTATGCTATAATCCCCTGCTTACTAACCAATTTGTCTAATCTACAACACAGAGGCCCGGTTTCACAAAAGCCTGTTAAATTCTAATCAAGAACTATTTTGATTGTATGTATTATAGTATTAGTATTAGTACTGACAAGTTACCTGTCAAATGGGATTATTCCCAAAATTGATGTAATGTAATGATTATTAATAATAAATAAATAAATATCCTAATTATTGGAACTTAAATTCCTATACCATGGCATATCTTCTTATGCTATCTTTAATCTATGATAGAACTCACTTAGTTTCTAGGTGAGTGTCATCCATTAACAGAGCTGCTGACTCGATCATTCGTTTGCGGGTCTTTTGGTACATGGATGATGTGAACAAGACGTTCACTCCGACTATGGTTGCAGTGCACACTAACAGTCTGGCAGTGGCGATTCTCACCAATGGATTTTTGTGGCTGAAAACGAAAATATGTCATAAAATGTAAACATTTATAGTGGGTGGCTCGTTGGAGTAAGTGATAACGCGCCGGTCTAATGATTAAGAGAACCAGAGTTCGAATCTCGACCGGGGCGAAAGTTTTTGACCACAGAACAATCACATAGATACGGTCACCCCGTCTTTCGGAGGAGACGATAAGCCGTCGGTCCCGACTACCTAAAAAAGAGTCGTCATCTCTCATCATCATCCCTCTCACTCATTACCCACGCACAAGCCTGAGAGCTTATGTGGGCATCACCCTCAGTAGTATTATTATCATATCAGCTCTTCAACATTCTAATGTTGGAAACAAATCAGAAACGTTTACAAGTTAAATAATCAAATTAATACTAGTAGTTCTGTGAACAGTAGAACTCACGCAGTATTCTCATCCACAAGTACATACCTGATTGAAACTATAGACCTTATGGAAATACAGCAATAGACTGGCTTCTCCACACATCTGTGTAATCACTTGTCAGCTGATTTATGATGAATAATTCTATAGTCTGATTTTTACTCTAATATTGGCGTATGAAGGAGGCTCCTTTTGCCTTTTATATTATCCTTGAAATGCAAAATTTCCAAAAACCTTGTATATACGTCGACGCGCAATTAAAAAAGGAACATACCTGTCAAATTTCATGAAAATCTATTACCGCGTTTCGTCGTCAATGCGCAACATATAAACATTTAAACATTAAGAGAAATGCTAAACCGTCGACTTGAATCTTAGACCTCACTTCGCTCGGTCAAATGTTTGAATATGTTTAAGCACTTCAACGACTAAAATTTGAATAAACTATATCCATGTTATAAAGGCAGCCCCCGATTAACATTGGTTTGAAATCATTGTCTGTCATTGGACAATGCCGATAGCTCTATCCTTTCCTGTTTAAGTATTAAGTCTCATGAAAATAGAAACACTGTTGCCAAATCGTTTGTATGCTGTGAAGAAATATGATAATTATAAATATGATAAATATAAGAAATATGAACTACTAGAATATTTTTATCTCAGTTATGAAAATGTATAATGAGAAAATACAGGGTGTTTCAGAAGTAGTGTCGAGAATTTTAGGGTATTGTACCTGGATGCTAGGAGACTACAAATGTCATATTTGAAGTGTCCAAAACTCAGCGGTTATCCTTATAGCTGCCATTTTGTTTTTTTCACTTAAAAATTTTTATCTCAAGAACGAAATGTTGTATTGATCTGAAATTTGGCATGAATATTTATGCTATAAAGACTCAACTATAAAAAATAAAAAAAAAATTTTTTCGTTGAAATTTTTCAAAATGGCGGCCATTTTAAATTTTTGATGGCGAATATCTCGAAAACCGTCCATTTTACAGAAAATTTACAAGAGACAAAAAAGTTAGCAAATTCTTTCACGATTCCAATGATACCTAATTTATTAAGATTGGTCGAAGAATAACAGAGAAATTAATTTTTTTCGTGTGGAATTGGAGAATGATAGTGCCATCTGCTTTGTCGAATAAAAGACAAGGATAGCAACACCAATGTTAATCAAATACTGCTATTATAACTTGGACCTCGCTTTATAGTGAGGTCCACATTATAATGACAGTATTTGATGAACTTTGGTTTTGCTATCCTTGTCATTGATATGTCCAAAGCTCCGCCAATTTATGTAGATGCATAACAATATAATTATTATCTATAGTTATTATATTACAAATTGCTTTTTCATATCATATACAGTTCAATGATTATTTTCTTAGTCTATATCATGTAAATTCATCTATAATTTTTCTGTATTGTAAGCTATTGTATATAAGTGTATAAGACAGTATATATTGTAATCTACATAAATAAAGTACTCAATCAATCAATCTATCATTCGACAAAGTCGGTGGTACTATCCTTTCTAGGTCCACAACGATGCCAATTATGTTTTTGACAGTGTAGAAATATAATTAATTAATGCAGAGAATCGGCATCGCTATTCTTCTATCTTCATCCACTGCCATTATAACGTGGACCTCACTATAGTAAATTTTGATTTGATATAAATTCTCACCTGGGTCCCCTCCACACGAGTGCTCTAACGGCGCTGATGGGTGAAACATACATGACCATATGATCGAGTGCACTGTTGGCATCGAATCTGATCAGCTTGTTGCTGTCTGCGGTTCGATTCAAGAGGCGGCTGACAATTTCGTCGAACTCCGGTCTGGCAGTGTTCTGCATAGTTTTGAACAGTTCTTTAGCTGCTTGGCATGCAAACCTATCAAAATTTATTTAATTTAAAACGACAGCATTCTTTATAATGTTACATAAATGCTAACTACTATTAATAAGATGAATGCTTCCCTTTTATACTCAATATCGGGGCACCGAGCTTCGCTCGTTATTTTTATTTATTGATAAACAGAACACAATTCTCTTAAATGATCGTGTTTATATTTCACAGCTGGCTATACGTCATCGTATGAATTTCGGGGATGCGATATTTTGATTTTTCACATACTCACTTTTTACTTTCCTTGCCCTATTACCATACGTAAGGAAAGTATTGCTTTCCGAAAAAATTAAGGTACCCCAATTTCTAAATTTCTATACGTTTCAAGGTCCCCTGAGTCCAAAAAAATGTTTTTTGGGTATTGATCTGTATGTGTGTGTGTATAGCTGCGTACACATATTCGTGCTTCCAACCCGCACCGAGCACGCTCCTCCCTCGTACCGCCCTCGTTCCTCCATCGCACGGCAGTCGCTCCGCCTCCGCTCTCCAGTCGCACCCATCATGCACGTTACGGAAGATGTTAGATGTTCTCGCGTTCCCCGGTCGAACCACTGTTGCTCGCCGGTCGATCATCAATCGCTCTGCTGGAGTGACGTTCGGTTGCGGAGCAGAGCGACAGTCTGTACGCACCTTATGAGTGTATGTGCGTCTGTGTACACGATATCTCATCTCCCAATTAACGGAATGAATTGAAATTTGGAACGTAAGGTCCTTACAATATAAGGGTCCGACACGAACAATTTCGATCTAATGCAATTCAAGATGGCGAATAAAATGGCAAAAATGTTGGCAAAAACAGGGTTTTTCGCGATTTTCTCGAAAACGGCTCCAACGATTTTAATCAAATTTATACCTAAAATAGTCATTGATAAGCTATATCAACTGCCATAAGTCCCATATCTGTAAAAATTCCAGGAGCTCCGCCCCATCTATGCAAAGTTTGATTTTAGATTCCCAATTATCAGGCTTCAGATACAATTTAAACAAAAAATTCCAAGTGGAAAAGATTGAGCATGAAAATCTCTACAATTAATGACCAGTAACATTTTCACCTAAAATTGAAAATAAGCTTGAAATTTGAGAAATTGTGATTATTCAATTGCTTACTGTTGGCAACTGTTGATTCTATTAAATCATTCACTATGAAGAGATAGCAGACCTCGTGTGTCTGCAGCGTTATTGCCCTGTCATCAGCTGGATCAAATCTTTGAATAGTAGACTTGAGATGCGCGTGAACACTAGCGTCTGGTGATAAATTTTTATAACGGCAAGGAAGCTGTGTGAGTGCGCCACACCAGATTTTTACTTTCCTTGCCCTATTACCATAGGTAAGGAAAGTATTGCTTTCCCAAAAAAATTAAGGTACCCTAATTTCAAGTTTTCTATACGTTTCAAGGCCCCCTGAGTCCAAAAACATTATTTTTGGGTATTGGTCTGTGTGTGTGTGTGTGTGTGTGTGTATGTGTGTATGTCTGTGAACACGATAACTCCATTCCTAATTAACCGATCGACTTGAAATTTTAAACTTAAGGTCCTTATACCATGATGACCCGACAATAAGAAATTCAATATAATTCAATTCAAGATGGCGGAAAAAATGGCGGATAATTACTAAAAAACCATGTTTTTCACTTTTTTCTCGAAAATGGCTCTAACGATTTTCTTCAAATTTATATCATGAATAGCTATTTATAAGCCCTATCAACTGGCATAAGTCTCATTTCAGGGAAAATTTCAGGAGCTCCGTAATATTCTTGAGAAAAATTGCGGATAATGACTAAAAAACCATGTTTTTCACGTTTTTCTCGAAAACGGCTCTAACGATTTTCTTCAAATTCATACCATTGATAGCTATTTATAAGCCCTATCAACTGGCATGAGTCTCATTTCTGGGAAAATTTCAGGAGCTCTGTAATATTCTTGAGAAAAATGGCGGATAATGACTAAAAACCATGTTTTTCACGATTTTCTCAAAAACGGCTCTAACGATTTTTTTCAAATTCATACCCTGTATAGTTATTTATCAGATCTATCAACTGGCATGAGTCTTTTTCCTGAGAAACTAATGGGGGGTCCACCCTATTCTTGAGAAATGGACTTTGTAACCTCCATCTCGTGCATGAGGTAGGTAGGTAGGTAGAGCAGTTTATAAAAATCTGGTGTGGTACACTCACACAACTTTCCTTGCTCATATTTGAAACTACGATCAGACTTCTGTATATATAATTGTTTTCAGAGTAATTTTTCCTTTGTGAAAATTGTGAAATTCGTTGATTTTTTTAGTCTTCATTTTTTAAAGTTGTCAAAACAGCTGTTCTACAGATGAAATATCTCGACTATCTTGTTCTTTTTAAGAACTGCGCTACCTACCTACCTCATGCACGAGAAGGAGGTTACAAAGTCCATTTCTCAAGGATGGGGTGGACACCCCATTGGTTCCCCAGAAAGGAGACTCATGTCAGTTGATAGAGCTTATAAATAGCTATCCATGGTATAAATTTGAAGAAAATCGTCGAAGCCGTTTTCGAGAAAATCGTGAAAAACATGGTTTTTTAGTGATTATCCGCCATTTTTCTCAAGAATATTACGGAGCTCCTGCAATTTTCTCAGAAATGAGACTCATGTCAGTTGATAGGGCTTATGAATAGCTATCCATGGTATAAATTTGAAGAAAATCGTTAGAGCCGTTTTCGAGAAAACCGTGAAAAACATGGCTTTTTAGTCATTATCCGCCATTTTTCTCAAGAATATTACGGAGCTCCTGAAATTTTCCCAGAAATGAGGCTCATGTCAGTTGATAGGGCTTATCAATAGCTATCCATGGTATAAATTTGAAAAAAATCGATGGAGCCGTTTTCGAGAAAATCGTGAAAAACATGGTTTTTTAGTCATTATCCGCCATTTTTCTCAAGAATATTACGGAGCTCCTGAAATTTTCCCTGAAATGAGACTTATGTCAGTTGATAGGGCTTATAAATAGCTATCCATGGTATAAATTTGAAGAAAATCGTTAGAGCCATTTTCGAGAAAAACGTGAAAAACATGGTTTTTTAGTAATTATCCGCCATTTTTTCCGCCATCTTGAATTGAATTTTATTGAATTTCTTATTGTCGGGTCCTCATGGTAAAAGGACCTTAAGTTTAAAATTTCAAGTCAATCGGTGAATTAGGAGTGGAGTTATCGTGTTCACAGACATACACACACACACACACACACACACATACACACACACAGACCAATACCCAAAAATCATGTTTTTGGACTCAGGGGACCTTGAAACGTATAGAAAACTTGAAATTGGGGAACCTTAATTTTTTTTGGAAAGCAATACTTTCCTTACCTATGGTAGTAGGGCAAGGAAAGTAAAAAGTACACAGTCATAGTCAAGATATTTCATCTGTAGAACAGCTGTTTTGACGACTTTTAAAAAAATCATCGAATTTCACAATTTATACGAAGGAAAAAGTACTCTGAAAACAATAAAAACAATAATTATATATACACATATACAGTAGTCTGATCGTAGTTGCAAATATATGTTGCCGCCAATAATTGTCATGGTGTTATTCCCCTAAATTATTCTCGTTTGAGAATGAGGCTTACAGTTCAATGAGCAAGGAAAGTTGTGTGAGTGTACCACACCAGATTTTTATTTATTGATAAACAGAACACAATTCTCTAAAATGATCGTGTTTATATTTCACAGCTGGCTATAGGTCATCTTATGAATTTCGGGGATGCGATATTTTGATTTTTCACATACTCACTTTTTTACTATCCACAGCTGTTTCAGCCAAGGATGAAATTATTCTTTAAATGTCGTTCAGCGAGTTTTATCGAGGATGAGACCTAGTGCAATCTAATCTTTATATCATAAACCTACTATGTTCCAAATTTCGAGAAAATCGTTAGAGCCGTTTTCGAGAACCGTTAAATATAAATAACCAGATATATAAATACAGAAATTGCTCGCTTAATATAATAGGATAGTCATAGAGCGACATAAAAATATTTGTCAAAGATATTTTATCAAATACTAGCAGCTATATAGGCATTTATTAGAGATTTAATTATTTTTATTTAAAATGCTATTAATGATACATTTATTTATCCATTTACATTAGCCAATGCACAAATCAAATACATGATTAGAAAGTGACTAACAGGCCTAGCCCAAAACTTTTCCCTTTCCGAATTTTGATAGTAGTAAGCCAATGTCTAAAAGGTAGGTTATGATGCTTCTTTTTGAATCAAATTCCGAGTCCAGAAATATACAAACCAAAATTTAGAATTTAATTAATACCTGGAAATACCAGGAAAATTATTTAATTGTCTTGGAAATACCCCAGTCTCAAAGGATTTATTTATAATCATAGAGGCTTGTCGATTATATGTTTGCAGTGTTTAAGCAGACTACAAGGTATTTCATCTATTCCATGGTATAGGCCTTTGTGTTTCAAATTTCACTGTTATTTGAATCCGATTAATGTCGACTAGCAGGTAATCCGTGCACCGCAAGTATCCAATTAAAACCTTGGCAATCTGAAAACTTGACCTGCTGAAATCTTGGAGAATTCAAAATAGGCCTATAACCATCCTCGGTAAATTCAGAATCTATATGCAAAATTGTAAATTAATCAGTTGAGTAGTTCAGACGTGATGATGCGTCATTCGTGAATTTCTTATTCACTTTTTGTGTAGTCGAGAAGTTGATATTGTGGTAATTATTCATATTAAATGAAAAAGACTAAGAAATTGTCAAATAAACCAGAGATTTATTGATACTTAGAAAGACCGGTTTCGGTTATTACACCATTGTCAATTTCTGATAAACTAAAGTTTAGTTTAGGTATTTCTAAGTATCAATAAATTTGTGGTTTTTGACAATATTTCTTAGTCGTTTTCATTTAATTTCTTATTCTGTCTTCTCTGTGCTTTTATCAAGTCTATGTCTTGTCTTATTTTTTTAGTAAAGTGACGTATTGTTTGTAAGGAATTTTGACAAGTATGTTTATACTTGTACTTTACTAAAAAAATAAGACAAGATATAGACTTGATAAACGCACAGAAGAATAAGAAATTAAATGAAAACGACTAAGAAATTGTCAAAAACCACAGATTTATTGATACTTAGAAAGACCTAAACGAAACTTTAGTTTATCAGAGATTACTTGTCATAATTCCTTACAAACAATAACCTGAATGCTACCCATTGGAGCAATGGTGACATTACCTGGTGGCATTCGTATGTGTACTCAATAACTGTTGACTGAGACATTGGTTGATTCGTGTCATATGAGGTTCCAGTAGATTCGGGTGGGAGCGAGAGAGCTGTACGGCTAGAGAGAGGCCTTGTATGACTGTGTCCCTACAAAAATAGTACATTAGATTTAGTACAGAAAAAGATTATAGAAAAATAATATCAAATGTATATTAATATAATAGTATATTTCGCACCTAGAGCAGAAAATGAGATTTTTCCAGCTCGAAATCGGGTTTCAAGTCCGAGGCCGTAGGCCGAGGACTAGAAAAGATTGAGAGCTGGAAAAACATTTTTGCCCGTGGTGCGAACGATATTTTTCGCCACACTACAGGTATTGCTGACAAAATAAATAAAGAATACAAAATAAAGAATACTCGTTAAGCTATCGTACCTATCTCTTGATTTTAGTGGTAGAAGATTTGCAGTCAGGATTTCAGATTCTTTTAAAATTTCACTTGGAATACCACAGTCATCTTCAAGCATTTTTGAAAATTCGGAATGCACTAATCAACAATAAATAATTGAATAAAACTGGTTGCGAAGCGTATTAGTTCGATTCGAAACTGGAACTAAAATCATGGCGACTTCAGCTTATTATGAAAGTGGACACTCGCCCGATCTAGCGGATGACTTATTAATAATAATTAGCGCGTTGTTTCCAGCCATAAGCGGCTGGAAAGAGACAACTTTCTGGCCTAGACCGGAAAAGAAACCATTTTCTGACGTCGTCTGCAAACAAGGTCTTTCAGATCTACGTAGGGACTGGAAAACAGCTGCTTTCTGTGCAGTGTGGCGAAAAATAATTATTATTACAGAAAAAGATTGAATTCATTCAGTTGTTTCTAGTAAGGTCCACGTTATAATGATTCGACAAAGCAGATAGCACTATCCTTTTCTAGCTCCCCAATGTTGCCGGATCGTTTTTTAACAATATAGAAATAAAATTAATTAACAAAATGTCTTATCTCGATCATGAAAATGCATTATTGAATCATGAAACGGTATATTCAATATAATTTATTGTTTTCAACGAAAATGAAATTTGTCTTATATTTGATGAAAGTATTTGTATACATTGATACTTCCTTGAATGTTCCTTAGAATGTAAACCATTAATAACATAACTTTCTTGGGTTTAAACATCTAGATAAGAATATTTATTTTTTTATTCAATTATTCAGAATTACACAACTTACAGAAAAGTAGCACAGGCTTATAAGCCCAAAACGTTTCCAATTCTAATTTATACAACAGTCCAAATGTAGCTACGTTATGTGTCACTTCAAAATTCTTCAATTACACACTCAATTTACAATTCAAAACACACAAAAAAACATTTTTAAATTAAAAAATACTTCTAAATTGAATTAAATCAATTACAAATTGTTGGAAAATTCCAAACTTTGAAAAAAAACTATAAAATTTTGAGACTCTATAAAAATAAAGAATAGGTACTGATAAAATGTATTCTATGTATTTTGACGTTGCTATAACATTGATAATTTTTTTCAGCACTAATGATTTTGATTTGATTTTTAATATATTAAGTTATTACAATTTTCCTCTCATATACTTCCAATATTATCCTGTAACGTCTTCGTTAAAGTCAGTCAAATACGTTGACCAATGAAGTCATCTGTATAATGGTTTACAGAATATGTGTTGAAATTTTGTATTTTATTTTATGTAACCAATCAAAAGTAATAGTCGAACATACAAACCAATACAACGACTACTCTAGTCATCAGTAAGAAATCACTACGCTCGCTCAAAAATTATATCATTGGAAGGATTTATAAAATAATATTTGAACTTGAATTTTAAAAAACTTTTGAAGTGAAAATGCACTTACTTTTGTATAGTGACGATCGTTTCGACCTGTTATTGGTCATCATCAGACTGTCCTAAATAATATTTATAAATTTGATAATAAATAAATACTGTTTGTATGACGTTCATACAGCACTGTACCTATTTTTTTGTCTGATGTTATTGAGGGCGCATCTCAGTGTTTCACAGGGGTTGATCAGTTGAGCATTCGGTGGAAGTAGATCGGTCTTAGACTCTTGAGTGTCCGCCTTCTTGATTTTAGTTACATTCTCCGGTTGAGCTCTGTAAAAGTTGTAAAAAATTTTATTTTCTTGGCGAGTAAAATATAATTGATCATTTCAAACAAGAATGGACAGTTAATATTACATAAGATATACCGGTATCAGCAATACTCTATAGAAGGCAGTGGCAAGGCAGAGATTAGGCAACACTGTTCTCCTATCTTTCTCCTCTGTCATTATAACGTGGAACTCACTGTATATACTGCTGCTAAAGTATCTATATCTATATACTGTAAAGTATTGCTGCTAAAAGTTTGAGCTTTCAGTTTATTAAAGATTGATAATGGTGTAAAAACCGAAACTAATGTCTTAAATTGGTTAAATAAGTTGATAGTTTTGATAATATTAATTCGTTTTTTTTTAAGTGTTGGGATTTGACTAAATAGATGCGGATATCTTTTACAAAACAGATTAGGCTAATAATAGATACATATTTGTAGAGTTGGTCTTGTAAAAACTAGTAGTTCTGTGAACAGTAGATCTCAAGCAGTATTCTCATCCACAAGTACCTGATTGAAATTATAGACCTTATGGAAATACAGCAATAGACTGGTTTCTCCACACATCTGTGTAATCACTTGCCAACTGATTCATGATGAATAATTCTAGTCTGATTTTTACTCTAATATTGGCGTATGAAGGAGGCTCCTTTTTCCTTTTATATTATCCTTGAAATGCAAAATTTCAAAAAACCTTGTATATACGTCGACGCGCAATTAAAAAAGGAACATGCCTGTCAAATTTCATGAAAATCTATTACCGCGTTTCGCCGTAAATGCGCAACATATAAACATTTAAACATCAAGAGACATGCCAATCCGTCGACTTGAATCTTAGACCTCACTTTGCTCGGTCAATTATAACTTTTAAACCTCCTACAATGTCTAGAATCTACTAAATCTGGTCTTGTAATAGGTAACTTTTGAAATTTCTAGCCTGACTCACTTTAAAGTAAACATTGTTTTAAATCTGGCGTTGTTAGATGTTCTTGGTGTTGTACAACACTTATCATCAATTGATTTGTAATTTTGGTTTTTCTTTTGTCCCGTTTTTTCAACTGTTTGTTTTTTGGCAAGATCGTTGTCATGTTGCCTGTAAAAGAATTTTATATGTCCCTTATAATGTAAACCATAATTTTCTAGTGTTTAAACATGTGAATATCAAATACTGATAATTTGTTTCTAATTGAAACAAAATTCTTAAACCTTCATTCATTTAGTTTTTTTTAAGGAGAAACACAAAATCCCATATTAATAGACTTGACCTTTCATCCTAATCTAGCATAAATTGAAATCTCAATCTAATCCTATCCTAATCTGAACTAAATTGCACTATTGTAATTAATTAATAACTCACAATTGAGAGTGTAAATTCCCCAGAATATTAAATTTAGTTGAGAGTTTTAAATTTTAAAATGTACAAGTGATTCTCTTACCTCATATGATGAACAGACATTTTTAAGTCTCTTAATTGTCAAGAAATTTGAAAATATAAATTGTAAAATGAGAATATATTATTTGTGAATCGTTAGTTTCAAGTAATCATTCAACATAACCCATTAAATATTGTGAGTTTATTATCAATATTTTGAGTCATCATAGTAAACATATGGTAGGCTATCTACATCCAAACAAAGAACTAATTTAATTTTGTCTTATTAAATTATTCATTTCTTTCAAAACTAAACTCAACATTTGAATATTTCCAATCAAGAAACCTCCTGAAAGATTTGTTAGTTTCCCATACAAAATATAAGAGAATAACAGTGTTCTATTCCCTATTTACTTAATTTGACACAGCATTATATTATTGTAATTTAAATACAGTAATTATAAAAATAGATTGTGTTTGAAGCTTATTGTAATGTTAAAGAAAGAAAATTCGGTCTTTTCCTGTTGTTTCCAATGTAAAACGTATTACAAATAAATTACGAATAAATAAAGCTGGATTCACACATACCAGTATCAGTTTCCGTGTTCGGTACAGTGAGAATATAATTTCCATAAGTTCTAATGTGATAATTCATACTTGCTTGGCCAGTTCCATTAGAACGTATAAGAATTATATTCTCACTTTACCTGACACGTTCACTAATACTCACATGTGGGAATCCGCTTTAATTCGTGAGGCTGTCTGCCTAGAGTATTCTCATTTCACGTAATCTATTCATTGTAAAATTGTCTTCTTCTTCTCCTGCCATCTCCTTCTTCTTATCGATCATCAATTAAGAGTGTAAATTCCCAGAATATTAAAGGTAAGGTGCAAAGTAATAGATGAGTCCCTACCAACTAAATTGCTCATAACGTGTAAAATTCATGTTGGTTGTCACCTGTTGTTTCCATTGTAAAATTATTGTAAATTAATAAATGGAATATTCAATTTAATTTTCTTCAATCAGTGCCAACACTCAAGGTTTTCTTTTGTTGGCAGTGCAAAAGAAAATTCAGTACATTTTTGTATAATTTAGTAGTAGTTCTGTGAACAGTAGACCTCACGCAGTATTCTCATCCACAAGTACATACCTGATTGAAACTATAGACCTTATGGAAATACAGCAATAGACAGGCTTCTCCACACATCTGTGTAATCACTTGTCAGCTGATTTATGATGAATAAATCTGATTTTTACTCTAATATTAGCGTATGAAGGAGGCTCCTTTTTTCTTTTATATTATCCTTGAAATGCAAAATTTCCAAAAACCTTCTATATTCGTCGACGCGCAATTAAAAAAGGAACATACCTGTCAAATTTCATGAAAATCTATTACCGCGCTTTGCCGTAAATGCACAACATTTAAACATTCAAACATTTAAACATTAAGAGAAATGCCAAACCAACCATCGACTTGAATCTTAGACCTCACTTCGCTTGGTCAATAATTTTTTTTTTTATTCATGGTGTTTGTAACTTATTTTTTTGCAAATAAAACTAATGTAATTTACTTTAATTTTAGAAGTTGAACGATGGAACCTATGACGCTGGGCTCACCGATCGGCAGTCCCTCCTCACCCTCTGGAGGAGGAGGTGGGGGTAATTCGGGAGGAGGAGGGGGCTCCTCGTTTCTGCCAGCCTTCCTGATGGGTGAGGCGAACACCTCTGCATCCTCACTCGCCAACCCTCACAGTCCGCATCCTCACAGTCCTCAGAAGACACCCAGACAGGTGACGTTCAGCACACCGAGGCTGCAAGCTAACACGCCTCAAAAACCGGATGGAAGCAGGCCTAGTGTTTTCGAACCACGAACCAGGTATACTAGTAGTTCTGTGAACAGTAAACCTCGCGCTCAGTAAGTTACATTGACCTGTTGTTTTCTCAAAACTTGATAAATAATTTATCAATTTAAAATGTCTAGAAAAATCCTAAACATAGAGCTCTCTGTCCTATCGTACCGTGACGTGTCGTCACGGAATGTGAGTGTGAGCGCTGTTATCAGGTCTGGCTGCCGTCGATACGCCAATCCAATCAACCCATCAGAGAACATACTGTGTTGGCGAAAAATCGGTGTTTTGAAATTAACAAAAAAATAAACTACCATAATGCTGATTTCCTACAAACTTCATTTCTCACTTTTCATGATTTTAGAAATCAATTTCTTTTCAATAATATTTGTTGCAATTTTGATCATCAGATTAAAAAAGAAAAATGTAAAAAAATATGTTTTTTATCAATAACTCTAAACTAGAATAATGGCCTCAGCTTATGGAAAGACAAAGTTAGTAGACAATTACTGTCTACTAACGTTGATGGAAAGATACATTTTCAAGATGTTCGATGTTTTTGGACGGGTAGTATTATAGTCCACTAGACAGCTGATTTATGAAGAATAATTCTATAGTCTGATTTTTACGGTAATATTGGCGTATGAAGGAGGCTCCTTTTTCCTTTTATATTATCCTTGAAATGCAAAATTTCCAAAAACCTTGTATATACGTCGACGCGCAATTTAAAAAGGAACATACCTGACAAATTTCATGAAAATTTATTACCGCGTTTCGCTGTAAATGCACAACATATAAACATTTGAATATAAAGAGAAATGCCAAACCGTCGACTTGAATCTTAGACCTCACTTCGCTTGGTCAATAATATGAGGTTTAAATGTACAGGGTGCCCCACGAAAGGTGTCACAGCCAACAACCATAGATTCTTCATGCAATTTGCAGCAAAAAACGTCCAGTAAAATTTTCTTTTTTGATATGATAGACAGAGAAATCTGAATGAAAGGGAATGGACAGATATGAAAAAATGACATATGGAATGTGAGAGACGGTCCACTGGAACCGATTTCGTCCGAAATAGCATCGGCCGAAAACTACCGAACTCGTCCGAACGATCCCTCAACAAAGAAAGGAATAGATACTCGTCCATTGCAACAGGTTCATACGTCCGTGCACGGCCGTCTCCGGCCGATCAATTTTTCGATCCGAATTGAATGGGATTTTCCGGCTTTATCCGGCCTAACTAACTAGTAGAGCTGAGACAACGAAGTGTTCCTAACCTAAAATTGTTTCACAGTCTTGTTTATTTTTGTTTTTTGAAGTTCTGTTTTATATGGACAATGAATAGTTGATAAGTTTGGTCAAGAGCATGTTCCATTGTGGGATAAGTGAGACTATAGTTATTTGTATATCTAGAGTGAAAAGTGCTGTTTTTTCTCTCTGAGGGAAAAGTTTGAAGCCCGAGGCGAAGCCGAGGGCAACAATTTTCCTGAGGGAGAAAAAACATTTTTCACTCGTGATATACACAACATTTTTCCTCCACCTACATTTTTATAAAAACTGCAAATAAAATAATTTTTAAAAACGTATGTGACCAAACAATGTGTTACAACATAATCTAAAAAGTAAACAGAAACAGCTGGCTTGTAATCACAGTTCTCCTCCGACAGCACTATCTGTCGGCTAAAGTTGTAACAACAATGACAGCCACAACTACAGCTATGATTAAGATCCCGTTTCAAATTTGATTAGTTAATAAGTAATATTCGTTGGCTGGTATTTTGAATAACATGGATTAAAAGAAAAAAATATACATTTTTCTAGTATAGTGATATGAAGTTTGTAATAATAATTTCAGCATACAAATATAAAATTTTATATATCGATCAAATGTCTGGTTGAGGTATTGAATTTAGTTGGTTTAATGACTACTCTATATGCTTCCTCATCTGAGCTTAGACCTTCTGACCTATTCCAAATGTACGTTTTTAAAATAGAGATGCTTCCCATGTTATTTAAATGGAGTCACTTTTACTCCCTAGGGAGTTTTTCTGTTTTTTTAGTACCGAGAGCGAAAAAGTGACACTTTAGTATCATGTTTCAGGGAGTAAAGTAAGTACTTTTGACAGTAGGTGGAGGAAAAAGATATCATCGTTGTGATGTTCAAAGGAATCTGTGAACAAATATTGCTGAACAAATAGGATCTGAAGGTGAAATTATTATCAAATCAAATCAAATCAGTTTATTTCCACATTTGGTACATTAAAAGAATATGTAAAAGTGCATACATTTCATTGTTTTTACAATATTTCAAACAGGTTATTAAAGATTTTTTTTTTACATATTATACACTATTACCATAATACATATATAGAGTATAATGAATAACTGATTTAGTGGATATTTATTTATTCAATTTTCAAAATCTCAATATGATCATTGTTTATTAAATTTTTTGGCTATGATAGTAGTTAATTCACTAATTGGCTACCAGCCAACTTCTGAACTAGACTGACGTAGACGGTTCCAATGGACGATCATATTCCGCCGAATTAACGGCCGGCGGATTCGTCCGATCCAACGGCCGAACGGATCGGTTAAATACGATTCCAGTGGACGGTTACCACTAAGGCTGTAATCAAAACTCGCTCATATGTATCAATACTGATTATAACACTTGCGTTTCCTTCTTCTAATATCATTGATTGATTTTCAGGTCCTTACATGTGACACAGTCGGAAAAATCAGGCGGAATCCCGACGGTGGGATTATTTGACACATTGGATACGTCTTCCGTGCCTCAATCTCCTCTCATGAACATCACGAACACCCTCAACACCAGTATAACTCAGCTGGCATCGCAATCAAGGTAACTATTTTCAAAACTCGTTGGCTTGATCTAAATTAAATCATACACTAATGTTGTTCATATTATTTGTTTCTATCCTTGATTGAATTTGGAAGCCTTAGTTTGAAAATCAACTATAGTGTCTACTAATCAACTATATATACTAGTAGTTCTGTGAACAGTAGTCCTCGCGCTCAGTGAGTTACATTGACCTGTTGTTATGTTTTCTCAAAAATGGATAGCTAATTTATCAATTAAAAATGTCTAGAAAAAATCCTAAATAAACAGAGCTTTCTGTCCTATCGTACCGTGATGTGTCGTCCCGGAATGTGAGTGTGAGCGCTGTTATCAGGTCTGGCTGCAACTGTCTACAACGTTGATGGAAAGATACAATTTTCAAGATGTTCGATGTTTTTGAACGGGTAGTATTATAGTCAACTGTCTACTAACGTTAATGGAAAGATACATTTTCAAGATGTTCGATGTTTTTGAACGGGTAGTATTATAGTCCACTAGACAGCTGATTTATGATGAATAATTCTATAGTCTGATTTTTACGGTAATATTGGCGTATGAAGGAGGCTCCTTTTTCCTTTTACATTATCCTTGGCATGCAAAATTTCCAAAAACCTTGTATATACGTCGACGCGCAATTTAAAAAGGAACATATCTGTCAAATTTCATGAAAATCTATTACCGCGCTTCGCCGTAAATTCGCAACATATAAACATTATTTAAACATTAAGAGAAATGCCAAACCGTCGACTTGAATCTTAGACCTCACTTCGCTCGGTCAATTAATACTCATAGTTTATTAATGTACAGTGCTATTTTGTTTTGTACTACACCACTATGGGTCTTGTTAGACTCAGTGGAAATTGTCATATTGTATAAATAAATAAATAGTGAGGTTCACGTTATAATGGAGGTGGAGAAGATAGGAGACTAACGTTGCCGATCCTCCGTCTTGTCACTGCCTTCTATAGACGGTCAATGCCTGTCAATAGTCTGCAGGCAGTCTGTGCTTGCTTGCTATTGGCGCATCAATCTTCTACTCACCTAAAAGCTCACAAAACACATTCAAATCAATGCTAAACTACCACTACTCTAAACTGATTTTCCTACTAGATGGTAATGATTATAATGAATATTTTCCTACTAGATAGTAGATGGTAATCTACTTCTATTCTAATTCATCTCTACAGTGAGGACGTTTTAATGGCAGTAAAGAGAGATAGGAGAACTACGTTGCTGATCCTCTGTCTTGTACCTTCTATTGACGGTAGCTGATACAGGTTTATTGATGTAATATTCGCGGTTCATTCTCGTTTAAAATAATCCATTGAGCAAGAAATTATATTTTTCCTACAGTTACGTTGAAAAGTGGCCATTGCTGCACTGATTACAGAACGCAAAGAATCACTTTTCCGCTCTAGTGCGGGAAAAATTTTTCCTGCACTCCAGATTTCCAACATGGCAACGCAAAATAGTTAGTAGGTTATATGGAGCACCAGTGCAGCAAAATCAAAATTAAGTTGGTAACTGTGGTATAGTGTGGTGGTGCACGTTATAAGAATCTTAATGGGGTGGATGACAGCAGTTGACACCACACAGCCATTCAAACACACATACTACATTCTATTTTATTTATTAATAATAAAATTACACAGATATACATTTGATGCATTTCAGGCAATTTTACCCATAATTACCTACTTTTCATATTCAATGGTAACTGTAGGAAAAACTTAATGTGAAATACGTGCGCAAAGTTCCTTTGCTGCACTCAAGAAACCATTCCGCCCTCGCCTACGGCTCGGGCGTAAACGTTTCTTTCGGTGCAGCAAACTGTCACTTTGCGCACTAGTTGCACAAATAACTATTTCAATAGTTTCACAATGAATTTACATAATTAAGATGAAATATTCTGTTAATCAATTATTAATTCTACATTGTCAAAAGACGATCTGGCAACAGAGCAGATCGAGAAAGAGATAGTGCTATCCGCTCTGTTGAATGATAGACAAGGATAGCAATACCATTGCTAATCAAACACTGTCATTATAACGTGGACCTCTCTATAGCTTTTATGCTTTTTGTAACCATGTCTATATTTTGAATAAACTCCTCTGATTGTGTTGTACCCTCGACCAGAGAAATTATTATTATTAGTAATGTTATCATATTATTTGTTTCAATCCTTGATTGAATTTAAAAGCCTTAGTTTAAAAATTAACTCATGTCATGCATCATTTGTTATCTTATTGTTTGTATGTTGTACTGTAATAAATTGTAATTAATAATAGTTGATAACTATGGCTCAGACCTGAGTTACTTCTGTAACATTGTCAATTTCCGGCTGTGGGAATTGATTTCAGTTTGAGCCTAAAGTGAAACAAACTTCTCCAGGTGTGATGATACTAGAGTGCTGTATTATCGTGTATACTGAAGCTGACATATTATATATTAGTATTATATTCTCATATTAAATAATTTATCTATTTTGATTCATGTTGAAGGACATTGAGTTATGGCTCAAACCTGAGTTACTTCTCTAACATATCAATTTCCGGCTGTGGGAATTGATTTTAGTTTGAGCCTACAGTAAAACAAACTTCTCCAGGTGTGATGATACTAGAGTGCTGTATTATCGTGTATAATGAAGCTGACATATTATATTAGTATCATATTTTGTTGTGGAATTTATCTATTTTGATTTAGGGCATTGAGTTTGTTTGACTATGAAGATATTCCGGGTGATTCAAGAAACAACTTGGAAAATTCATATAAATCTTATTAAATAAGGTGCAGAGCTGGTTTTGGTGTTGTTTTAAAGAAAACACTTCAAGTTTTGGAAAACAAGTCAAGTTACTTTTGACTTGGAGGTATATGCGGAGCAGAGAAATGGAGAGATCAGCCAATTACAGTGATGAGTTGCCAATTTGTCGATTCAGTGCTTTCACAGAGGAAACTTAGTTTGTGGAGCATGAGCACTTAAACACTCACTAGAGATTGGAGACCGCTGTGCGGTTAAGAACGGCAACATCGCCGCCGCTGTATCTCTACCTTTCTCTCCCTCAAAGTCAAAAGTAATTTTGTATGGACTATAATGTAATGTTTCTGTTCGTAACTCAGCCGTAATATCTGTGTAACCTCTGTGTGAAGAGCCTCATCCAATGTAATGTTTCTGTTCGTAACTCAGCCGTAATCTCTGTGTAACCTCCGTGTGAAAGAGCCTCATCTAATGTAATGCTTCTGTTACAGTACACAACAGCAACAGGACACCCCAGACCGTAACACAGGCGTAACGGCCGACCACTGGGTGACCGTGTTTGGCTTTCCCCCATCCGCGGCCACCACCGTTCTCGCACAATTCTCACAGCTGGGGCAGCTGCAGCAGCATGTCACCCCTCCCAAGGGCAACTGGATGCATTTGAGGTATTACAGCAAGATGGAGGCGAGACGAGCGTATAGCTACAACGGAAAGGTGTTTGGAGGAAGTGTAATGGTGGGGGTGGTGCCTTGTAAAGATCCGGTTAGTATTCAAACTTCATTCAATTTTTCTTAAAAACGAGTAATTATTTTTTAGTGCAGTCAATATAGATGAAAAATCTGGTGTGGTGCACTCACACAACTTTCCTTGCCGTTAAGAAAATTGATCACCTGATGCTAGTGTTTACGCTCATCTCAAGTCTACTATTCAACGATCTGAGCCAGCTGGTGGCAGGACAATAACGCTGGAGACACACGAGGTCTGCTATCTCTTCATAGTGAATGATTTAATAGAATCAACAGTTGCCAACAGTTTGCAATTGAATGATCACATTTTATCGAATTTCGAGCTTATTTTCAATTTTAGGTGAAAATGTAACTGTACATTAATTGTAGAGAATTCCATGCTCAATCTTTTCCACTTGAAATTTTTTGTTTAAATTGTATCTGAAGCCTGATAATTGGGAATTTGAAATCAAACTTTGCATAGATGGGGCGGAGCTCCTGGAATTTTTACTGATATTGGACTTGTGGCAGTTGATAGAGCTTATCAATGACAATTTCAGGTATAAATTTGATCAAAATCGTTGGAACCGTTTTTGAGAAAATTGCAAAAACCCCTGTTTTTGACAACATTTTAGCCGCCATCTTGAATTGCATTTGATCGAAATTGTTCGTGTCGGATCCTTATATTGTAAGGATCTTAAGTTCCATATTTCAAGTCATTGAGTTAATTGGGAGGTGAGATATCTTGTACACAGACACACATACACTCATACAAACACATTCACACACACATACACATAAAGACCAATAGGCCTACCCAAAAACCACTTTTTTGGACTCAGGGGACCTTGAAACGTATAGAAATTGGGGTACCTTAATTTTTTTCGGAAAGCAATTCTTCCTTACCTGTGGTAATAGGGCAAGGAAAATAAAATGGGTTGTGCTTGCAATATACATTGAAGTTCTGAGCTCTTAATATATTGTTCAGATACATAAGAGAAGTCCAGAACCAATTTCTTCATGTTTGTGCTATATAAAGAATGGCCCAAAAACCTTGTACTCTCGGTTCATTTCTAACTTATCAGCTATTTCCGCAAAATATCTTCCGATTATCACCATTCAAATGTATTATTCATAATCTATCTGGCCGTAATTTTGTGCTCTACAACCTGAGACCATGTAGAGCGCTCTATCCCATATAAATTTCCAGGTACACCTGATAACAATGCTCCTTGTATTTTGAAAAACACCTCATTTTTATCGCCAACCATCATCTCTAACTTTATTGTCCTGACATTGAAATTTCGCACAATTATATAAGTTGATAAAATCATTTCTATTAGAATAACTCGTTAAGCCCGGCCCAGACGCTTAAGTTTAGCTTCAGTCTTTTGCTCAAGCAAAAGTCGGAGCATGTAAGTCGTTGCGTCTGGACGGTAAAACGGATCGGACGGTCTTCAAGCTTAAGTCGTCAAACTTAAAATGTATCGGCCGGCAATCCTTTTCCCATCAAACCGTCCGTCTTTTGCCTATCCACCAAAATCTAAATCGCGTAAAAATGGAGATAGAGAAATTGTAATTTCAGATTCGGATTCAGCGCCCTCAAATTAATAAAATTCCTCGCGAGTACTTGAAAATAAGCAAGCTTTTTCTATCGATTGTATATAACGCAATTTAACCCTTTTTCTATTTCTTGATTCTCATGATACTCTCAGAATTTGATGTTGATATTATGATCTACTATCATTATATATTAATATGTACTATATTGTTGATAAGAATACTATCTTCAAAATTTCAATCACTGTGACTCGAGATATGACATTTAAACAAAGCCATTCAGCGATTAACAGTAATATTTTTGTCATTATGTTGTTAAATATAGCATTATCCAGTTGAATCAGCAAAAAAATACAATATAATTATTACTCATCTACCAGATATATGGTAGATGATGAACTGAGCTTGTGAGCACAAAAATAGGAAAACGGACGTCATAAGACGGATGCATGTGGACGCCATTTTACATCCGTCTTTTGCTTGAACCAAACGATCCGTCTTTTGCTTGAGCAAAAGACTGATGGCAAACTTGAGCGTCTGGACCCGGCTTAATATACACTTGATTTCAGTATTTCCTAGCGAAGAGGCGTGCCGAAGGACACTTGAGAAAATCACTTGCACCTGATTGTATAAGAACTGTATCAAACCGCGTGTAGACAAGTTTATTTGCTGTAATTATAATAATTGTTGTGTGTATTTTCAGAGTATAGTCAAGGACCTGCTACCTTCAGTGCCCAGCTCTCCAGTGACGTTGGGACGTCGGCTGATGTCGCCTGATGTGGGTACACCCATGAATCAGTCGTCACATTGGGACAACTCGTATGTGGGCCCCTCCCCACGGGCGAGGCCTCTCAACAGGACGCCCCATCCTGACACTGAGGTAAGTCATTCATCAAAGACCTAGTTTAATAAAAGTTTAACTTGGTCCACGATTAAATCGAGTTTAACTCAATCCACGATTAAATCAATCTTTGTATTGATTATGTTTTCTCATACTGACACTGAGGTAATAGGAAAAACCTAGTTTAATCGTGATCCACGATTAAATCGAGTTTAACTTAATCCACGATTAAATCAATCTTTGTATTGATTTTATTGTGTTTCCTCATAATGACACTGAGATGAGTGTCAACATTCTAATCTTGTCATGAGAAAATACAGTAGCACACCTTTATCTGTAGTTCAATCGCTAAAGTGAGGTCAACGTTATAATGGCAGTATTTGATTAACATTGGTGTTGCTATCCTTGTCTATCATTCGACAAAACAGATAGTGCTATCCTCTTCTACCTCCGTAACGTTTCCATAACGTTTTTAACAATATAATCAATTGACAGAATATTGAATCTCATTTAATCATTGAAGAATATATGTTCTTGACGAATAAAATATAGTTGTCTATTCGAAACAAGAATGAACAATCGAGTTTAACTCAATCCAAAATTAAATCAATATTTGTATTGATTTTATTGTGTTTCCTCATACTGGGATAAGTGTCAACATTCTAATCTTGTCATGATAATATACAGTAGTATACAGTATACAGTATGTAGCACTACAGTTTATCTGTAGTTCAATCGCTTTTATCTGTAGTTCAATATTACATCAGATATACCGGTATCAGTTTATCATCTATAGAAGGCAGTGGCAAGGCAGAGTGACATTCCATGTCTCTGAGCCATAAGTGATTATGGGTCGGATCAGCGTTTTGTAAATTTTCAGTTTGGTTGCCCTATTTAGGGACCAAGAGGTGATCAATTTAATATTGGCATAATAGGCACGATTGCCGGCTATTACTCGGCTTTATTTCATTACCCAATCTGTTCCAATTATTTACGTCGGCACCAAGGTATGAAAATGACTGTGTACTTTTCAAAGATAATCCTCCAACCACAAAGTCATTCACCACTCTTCATGCAGCATTTCTTGACATCGTCATAATATGATGATGTCATAACATATTATGTTTTGCTATCCTAGTTAAATATTTTTATATTGATTCTACAGTCATCAGAGTTTTCACTCAAATCCTCAAATGCCATTTCAAATGTGTTTTTAAAAACTTGAACTTACCTATTTATTTATTTTTTTTATTTGATTTCAGGTGATTTGTCAACAAAATACTCCAACCAAAAGCTCCAGTGTGGTTTCAAGAACGTTTGAATACTTTCTAGGATGGTAACTAATTGTTATTGACTATTGGTGATTGTAAAACAATCATTAATAACTAAATGAAATAATTGACATATTTACATTGACAGGATTTTGTTATTCTAATCTTCCAATATTGTTAACACTTTTTACATTCATAAACTAGGAATCAATTATGTAACCATATGTGCTATTTATCACAATTTGTCTGTTTGAATTATATTTGGTTACTATTTTTAATTGTTTCTTCTTTATTTAAACAGCTTTCATTCTAATCTTCCCATATTGTTAGTTAACATTTTTTACTTTCATAAATTAGTTAACATTTTTTACATTCATAAACTAGGAATCAATTATGTAACCATATGTGATATTTATCACAATTTGTCTGTTTGAATTAGATTTGAATTATATTTGGTTACTATTTTTAATTGTTTCTTCTTTATTTAAACAGATTTCATTCTAATCTTCCCAGATTGTTAGTTAACATTTTTTACATTCATAAACTAGGAATCAATTTTGTAACCATATGTGCTGTTTACCACAATTTGTCAGTTTGAATTATATTTGGTTACTATTTTTAATTGTTTCTTCTTTATTTGAACAGCTTTCATTCATTACACGCAGTCATCAGTGATATCACAAATTCGCTGTCTATAGAAAGTTTCACTACAAACTGTAAGTAATCATGAATGAGGTGCATTAATGGGATACTGTAAGTTACTCTAAGTTCTATAAAGGTGCGTACAGACTTTCGCTCTGCTCCGCGACCGAACGTCACTCCAGCAGAGCGATTGATGATCGACTGGCGAGCAAGAGTGGTTCGACCGGGGAACGCGAGAAGATCTTACATCTTCCGTAACGTTCATGATGGGTGCGTGGGCGGAGCGACTGTGGTTCGATGGTGGTACGAGGGCGGCACGAGGGAGGAGCGTGCTCGGTGCGGGTTGGAAGCGCGAATATGTGTACGCAGCTTAAGGAATACTGATAGTTTAAAATGAATTTCACTATACTCTTGTGTGTGAACACTCCCATAAGAACCAATGGTAATCTCTTTCTCACCCAGTTGCACAAAAGTCTGTTAATTTTTAATCTTGATTAAACGCCACGTGAACCAGAGAACCTTCTTCTCACAAAACCTTCTATGATTGGTTCTAGTGGAATTCAATCTTGATTAAAATTTAACAGGCTTTACTTTTAATCCTGATTAAACGCCACGTGAACCAGAGAACCTTCTTCTCATAAAACCTTCTATGATTGGTTCTCGTGGAATTTAATCTTGATTAAAATTTAACAGGCTTTTGTACAACCAGGTCTCTGTGTAGTGGATTACACAAATTGATTAGTAATCTCTTTCTAACCCAGTTGCTCATAAGTATATTTATTTTTAATAATGATTGAAGGCTATGAGAACCAATCAGAGAAGTCTTCTTCTCATGAAAACTTATGATTGGTTCTTGTGGAATTTAATCTTGATTAGAATTTAACAGGCTTTTGTACAACCGGGTCTCTGTGTAGTGGATTACACAAATTGATTAGTAATCTCTTTCTAACCCAGTTGCTCATAAGTATATTTATTTTTAATCCTGATTAAAGGCTATGATAACCAATCAGAGAAGTCTTCTTCTCATGAAAACTTATGATTGGTTCTTGTGGAATTTAATCTTGATTAGAATTTAACAGGCTTTTGTGCAACCGGGCCTCTGTATAGTAGATTAGACGAATTGGTTAGTAAGCAGGGGATTATAGCATAGAGAGAGGCATAAGATATCCTATGGTATAGGGCGTTTATGTTGCAAATTCCACTGTTAACTCAAGCCGATAGTCCTAGTAGCTGTTTTTGGTGAAGCTTTGTGACGCTGGTAGTCTCTCATACTGTGCCGTTCTTACACTCTTACCCCAACAAGACAGTAATAATAGACAGTAGTCGGCCTTAGGTGACAGAAATATCGGCTTCAAATTGGAACATAAACGACTTACACCATGGGATATCTTGTTATACTTATGTGAGGAAGCTGGTAGTCTCTTATACTGTGTCGTTCTTACAATCTCCTCAACTACACAGTAATAATAGACAGTAATCGGCTTCAGTTAACAAAAACCGGCTTAAAATTTGGAAGATAAACTACTTACATCATGGGATTTCTTCTCATACTTATTGAATATGAGGACGCTGGTAGCTTCTCATACTGTGCCGTTCTTTCACTCTCACCCCAATAACACAGTAATAATAGACAGTAGTCGACAGTAATCGGCTTCATTAAAAAAAAAACGGCTCAAAATTTGGAATACAAACGACCTATACCATAGGATATCTTCTTACGCTATCTTTTCTCTGCAACTATAGCTTGGCTAATTATTTCCGATTTTGATTCATTGATTTTTTCTTGTCTAAGGCCAGGTGCACACCAGTTAGTCAAGACAAGACATGATCAGACACGTTTAGTCACAATACTTCACATAGTTGCTTATGAAGACATGTCTAATTAAAATTTTAATTTTAACCAAGAAGATGGCGGACCTGCCGAAAGATGTCGTTGTCACAGTGAGTGATTAATTCATTTATTGGAAAATATCTGACTGCTAGTCGTTATTTCTAAAAGCAAAAAGTGATTTAATAATAAGCAGTTCGTGATGGAAAACAACATTGAAGAATGACTAATCATTGTGAGTTGCATCATAAGCAACTATGTGAAGTATTGTGACTAAACGTGTCTTGTGTTGTCTTGACTAACTGGTGAGCGCCTAGCCTAATATATACTATTTGTATCTCGTATCACATAATCCAGTGATACTGTTTCTTGGAGCATTCCTACACTGTACAACCGTTGCTCAGAGTTTCCTGTAAATAAGCGACTGGCGCGCCACTTAAACCTCGTAAATTACGTAATTTATTCATTCAAACTCAACTGAAGGTCGGATTGGCATTTTGTCTGTTATCTTTACTGTCCAATGTATTATTATAGTGGTTAATTTCCGAATATACATGCCAGCTTATGTAACTGAGAGCATTCCATATTATTAATTTGGTTGAGTTGTGAAAATTAGGTTCAAAAAGTTGGTGGATGGTTAGTTTTTAATGGTTACAAGGACTTTATAGTTGTGTTAGCAGTTTTTGAAGTAGCGTGATACCGATCAAACACTCAGCGAGGAGAGTTAACCTGCAAAATTCTATACAAAGTAAGTAAACCAACTTTTGTTTAATAGCTATTAATTTTACTAGTAGTTCTGTGAACAGTAGACCTCGCGCTCAGTAAGTTACATTGAACTGTTGTTATGTTTTCTCAAAAATTAATAAATAATTTATCAATTTAAAATGTTTAGAAAAAATCCTAAATAAATATAGAGCTTTCTGTCCTATCGTACCGTGACGTGTCGTCCCGGAATGTGAGTGTGAGCGCTGTTATCAGGTCTGGCTGCAACTGTCTACAACGTTGATGGAAAGATAAATTTTCAAGATATTCGATGTTTTTGAACGGGTAGTATTATAGTCAACTGTCTACTAACGTTAATGGAAAGATACATTTTCAAGATATTCGATGTTTTTGAACGGGTAGTATTATAGTCCACTAGACAGCTGATTTATGATGAATAATTCTATAGTCTGATTTTTACGTTAATATTGACGTATGAAGGAGGCTCCTTTTTCCTTTTATATTATCCTTGAATTGAAAAATTTCCAAAAACCTTGTATATACGTCGACGCGCAATTTAAAAAGGAACATACCTGTCAAATTTCATGAAAATCTATTACCGCGTTTCGCCGTAAATGCGCAACATTTAAACATTAAGAGAAATGCCAAACCGTTGAATCTTAGACCTCACTTCGCTCGGTCAACTAGCCGTCAGGCTCGCTTCGCTCACCATATCCGTCAAGCCCTGGGGCTCCGCCCCCTGGACCCCCGACTGGATCATCCAAAAATGAGATCAGCGGGCTCGCTTCGTTCCGCTCTCCTGCATTTTTCATTTGAGCATGCTTCATTCCATCAGAAAGTCAAAGTACTGAGAAAACGCAGAAAATCTGAGTAAAACGCTGATTTTGGGCGTATCTCTGATGAAATATAATTAAAGTCACCTCATCACAAAATTTTCAGACCGTAGCTAAACCTCTGTAAAAACAAAACAAATTTGATCATTTTCTGTCTATTACTTGATGAAAGAACTGAAAAACGCTAATTTTGGGCATATCTTTGGCGTTATTTCAAATTCCTTCTAACACAACATTATTACACCCCAGCTGAGCTTCTGTAGTAAATTTGAACATTTTCTGTCCATTTGTTCTCGATAAAGCTGAGAAAGCGCAAAAAAACGCTGGAAAAACGCAGATTTTGGGCGTATCTTTGAAAATTTTTCCAAATCCGTTCTTAGTGCGCCTCTAAAGAGCCAACTGAGCATACCTACCAAATTTGAACGTTTTTGGTCCAGTAGATTTTTAGTTCTGCGAGTGAGTCAGTCAGTCAGTCAATGAGTGAGTGCCATTTCGCTTTTATATATATAGATAGATAGATGGTACCTCTTAGCTAGGTATGTAGGTATGTAGCTAAATGTATCTATTATGGTACTATTATTTAAATACAGTATTAACAAATAAAAATAGAATTCTAAGTGCCCTTTTTAAAATTGTTTAGTCACAAAACAATTAATTGGTGACTAAACAATTTTAAAAAAGGTACTTAGATTTCTTATCGTTATTAAACGAAAATCCAAATTAAATGCTGTAATTCACCCCGAAGACTTCTGCTAAATTATTGACAAATTATTTGAATAATTGCAATATATCAGTAATGTCCATCTATAGACTGGCTGGCCGCTATGGCTTCGTATAAAATGAGCGCTGCTATCCAGAGATTGTCAGTTTGATGTAAGGGTAAGCATTCCTGACCGGCAATTGGGAGGTACTAGGTTCGATTCCTGGGCTGACAAATAATTTTTGAATAGTAGCGCTCATCGAATCTCCATCTAACTGTTTACCCTGTTGTCAATATTTGCAGTAGCAGAAGTCTTCGGGGTGAATTACAGCATTTAATTTGGATTTTCGTTTAATAATAATAGATTCATTGGCATTTGAATAATTGCAATATCTCAGTAATTTCCATCTGTAGACTTAGATTTATATTTTTATTTATATTCAAGGGTAGTCCTGAAGAAAAATAGAGTATTAATAAACTTTGGAGATTAGCATTTTATTTATATTCAAGGGTAGTCCTAAAGAAAAATAAAGTATTAATAAACTTTGGAGATTAGCATTTTATTTATATTCAAGTGTAGTCCTAAAGAAAAATAGAGTATTAATAAACTTTGGAGATCAGCATCTACTGTGAACATTATCAAAACTGTTATTACATTTAATGAGACACGAACTAATTGTCATCTAATTTGTATCATAGAGAAAATATAGCACAAGAAGATATTCCATGGTATAGGGTGTTTATGTTTCAAATTTCACTGTTAACTCAAGCTGATAGTCCTAGTAGTTGTTTTTGGTGAAGCTATGTGACGCTGGTAGTCTCTCATACTGTGCCGTTCTTACACTCCCAACAACACACTAATAATAGACAGTAATCGGCTTGAAATTTGGATCATGAACGTCCCATACCATGGAGAAAATCTTCTTATACTATCTTTTCTCTATGCTTTTATATAATATAACAAAATGACTATTGAGTGATTTATTTAGCCTACAATACTGAACAATAATGCTCAAGCATTGCTTCATTGTGTGAGTAGATACAGCTATCTCCATTGATTCATACAATAAGTACATCATCAAAATGATAGGGAGAGAAAAAATAAGGTAACCTTATTTATTTATTTATTCTTACAAAAATCTAGGAGTGCAACAGGCATAACAGCCCAAACGCACTCATGAATACAGGAAATACATTATTAAAAATTATATATAAATATGCTACTAGAAAAGTAATAAAAGAGAATGATTAATGGTACATGTGAAAAACAGACAAGAAAAATGGTACTTGTGAAATTCAATTTATTATAAACTAACAGGTAACCCTTGTGCTATTCCTCTCCCAAATTTAGATAAGGTTACACATAGTCCGAAATAGGTTAAGTCTTGTAGTTGTTCACTTCACAAGATTATCAGTCACTTATTTATTTTCATAAAGTAGATTTTCAAATTTGGATGTTTCAAAACCGAACATGGAAGAAATATTATCACTAAAATAGGAAATATTCACAAATTAAAGAAATAATTCTGCATGACCAAAAAACAAACTTAATATTCCACAAGCAATTGTCATTGAGAGCAATGTCAGGTAATTGTAATTACTTTTTAAAATTATTTTGTAGCACTGTTGAAGAGTACTACGAATGAGCCAGGATGGATCTATGCTGTATTGACGATTTTGAAGAACATGCCAAAAAAGTTCTGCCGAAAAATGCTCTGGACTATTACCGTAGTGGAGCGGCCAGTCAGCTAACACTGCAACTCAATATTGAGGCTTTTCAAAGGTAGTATATACATTTATATCATATATATTGTATAATAGCAATGTATATCTTCAAGGTTACTATAGTTAGATTCACGTCAAATTGTCAGTTTTGTTGGTTGAGAAGCAATGATTTCAATTTATTATAAACTGGCAGGTAACCCGTGCTCCGCAAGGGTCTAATTAATAACTTGATAAACTGAAAACTTGACGTGATGGAATCTTGAAGAACTGAAAATAGGCCTATAACATAGCCACCTCTAATATAAGGCCCCGGCCTACGATATTGCAACGTCGCAGAGTAGGCCTAGAATCTAATACATGATTGGTGAGAAAGATCAGCTGGTATTTTTTTAAATCTTTTCCACCAATCATGTATTAGATTCTAGGCCTGCACTGCGACGTTGCAATATCGTAGGCCGGGCCTTATATTAGAGGTGGCTATGCCTATAGCCATTCTCGGTGAATTAAGAATCTTTATGCAAAATTTCAAGTTAATCAGTTGAGTAGTTGAGACTTGATGATGCGTAATTCGTGAATTTCACATCCCGTACGTGTATAAGCCAGATCCTACCTTTATTATGGTATAAATAATTTGGGTATAGCAGTAGATTAAAATAATATGGGGGAAATTTTAATTTCAAATCGGTGATTAAATTCTAGTATGAACCTTGTTACAATGGCAGTATTTGATTAACATTGGTGTTGCTATCCTTGTCCATCATTCGACATAGATGATAGGACCATCTTCTTCTAGCTTTACAACTATGTCAGATCGTTTTTAACAATGTAGGAATATAATTAATTTAAAAAAAATCTTCAATCTTAATTATAAAAATGTACTATAGTATTAAATCATAATAAAGATTTTTTTTGACGAGTGGAATATAATTGATTATTTTCAACAATAATGAACAGTAAGTTCTGGGTACATCAAATGTAACGGTATCAGCTATCCCGTATAGGAAGCAGTGGCAAGGCAGAGAACCGGTAATTCTGTTCTCCTATCTTTCTCCACTGCCATTATAACGTGGACCTCACTATAGAAAATGTCACAATTTATAAAATCATAAACCAACAGCTCAAGCCTTTTGTTTATTTATTCAAGTGTATGAAAGTGCTACTGAAAATCATAGAATTTTCATACAATGTGAGTAGAATCTTTTGTGTTTTATTGAAAAACTAAGAGATTGTTTCTTTTACAATAACACCTTCAACTAGAACAATACTGAGCTTATTGATTTAATATTTCTGTTGAAATGTATAGAGAATGCTTTGAATCGACTCTACAATAACTTCAACAAAATTTGTTTATTTATTTTTGCTTTGTTACTCAACCACCTGTTTTAACTCTTTTGATATAACAATGAAAAACATTATTACTGAAATTCGTATGTTTTAACATCTTTGAAGGTGGTAACACCGATAAGAGTAATAAATAAATAATTTATTGTACCAATCAAAGACAGGATAAAGGATAGCGCTATATCTGTTTTGTCAAATGATAGACAAGGATAGCAACACCAATGTAAACCAAATACTGCCATTATAACGTCGACCTCACTATAGTTGTTTGTAACTAACATTAGGCTAATTATAAAGGAGTGGATGGGTGGATTTACACAGCGTGTAACTAGTAGTTCTGTGAACAGTAGACCTCGCGCTGAGTGAGTTACATTGACCTGTTGTTATGTTTTCTCAAAAATTAATAAATAATTTATCAATTAAAAATGTCTAGAAAAAATCCTAAATAAACAGAGAGCTTTCTGTCCTATATCGTACCGTGACGTGTCGTCCCGGAATGTGAGTGTGAGCGCTGTTATCAGATATGGCTGCAACTGTCTACAACGTTGATGGAAAGATACAATTTGATGTTCGATGTTTTCGAACGGGTAGTATTATAGTCAACTGTCTACTAACGTTAATGGAAAGATACATTTTCAAGATGTTCGATTTTTTTGAACGGGTAGTATTATAGTCCACTAGACAGCTGATTTATGATGAATAATTCTATAGTCTGATTTTTACGGTAATATTGGCGTATGAAGGAGGCTCCTTTTTCTTTTTATATTATCCTTGAAATGCAAAATTTCCAAAAACCTTGTATATACGTCGACGCGCAATTAAAAAAGGAACATGCCTGTCAAATTTCATGAAAATCTATTACCGCGTTTCGCCGTAAATGCGCAACATATAAACATTTAAACATTATGAGAAATGCCAAACCGTCGACTTGAATCTTGGACCTCACTTCGCTCGGTCAAAAAGTCACAAATTATTGAATCATGATCCAACAGCTTAAGGCCTGGTTACAGAAAAGCCTCTTAAATTTGACCCGTTATATTGAATGTCATTAGAATCAATCAGAAAAGCCTTTTCTGATTGGATCTCGTGGCATTTAATCATTATTGAAATTCAACAGGCTTCTGTGAAACCGGGCCTTTAGCCTTTTGTTTATTTCTACAAGTGTATGAAGTCGCTATGAAAAGTCATAGAATTTTCATACAATATAGGTAGCATCTTTTATTTTTTATAAAAGAAAATTACTCGGAATTATTCCTTTCATAAGAACATCTTCAACTAAAACAATTCTGAGCTTATTGACATAATATTTCTATAGAAACTATGAGAATGCTTTGAATCAACTCCAAATTATCTTCAACAAAATCTATTCATTTATTTTTGCTTTGTTATTCAACCACATTCTGTAACACTTTAGATATAACAATGTAAACTTCGCCAAATAAAGAATGTCTTCATTTCAAGAATGTTTTTTTTTAAATATTATATTACTGAAAGTTTTATGTTTCAACATCAGTGAAGCTGGGTGTGAGTCAGATAGAATATAGAACTGAGGTTCACCTCAATGGCAGTATTTGATTAACAATGGTGTTGCTATCCTTGTCTATCATTCGACAAAGCAGATGGTGCTATCATTTTCTACCTCCTCAACGTAGCCAAATCGTTTCTTAACAACGTAAAAATATAATTGATTAACAAAATATTCAATAAATATATATTAACTTGACGAATTAAATATAATTACTTTGAACAATTAATTACGACATAGCAGTCAGGTATTTATATAAATAAAAGCTATTAGCTTCTACTTACATTAGTGTAGCGCTTTCGGACACTAGTTCCTTCATCAACAGCGCTACACTAATGTAAGTAGAAGTTAATAGCTTTTATTTATATAAATACCTGACTGCTATGTCGTAATTAATTAATTGTTCAAAGTGATTATTTAACAAGCAGTTCGTAATGGAATCAAACATTGAAGAGTAAATATAATTGATTGAAATCAGATAAACTGGTATCTTCTATCCTGTATAGAAGTCAGTGGCAAGGCAAAGAATCGTCAACACTGTTCTCCTGTCATTCTCTAGTGCCATTATAACGTGGACCTCACTGTATTCAATTTGTTTGTGGGTTTCATCTGAAAACTGTCTGGCTTCCTTATAAATTGGCATCCATGCTACTCCTCCTCAATCAATACATGATTATTTCAAATTAACATGAATGTTATCGATGCTTCTCATTAAACCGGTGTTAGCCGTTAGAAGTGAATTTCTTTACAGATTGATATGAGTAATGTCTTCAATGTTATTCAATTTCTTTAGTGGGATTAATTTCAAAACTGTACGGTATGGCTACCTTAAAATAGTTATTTGTGCAAAGTTACAGTTTGCTGCACCGAAAGAAACGTTTACGCACGAGCCGTAGGCGAGTGCGGAATGATGGTTTCTTGAGTGCAGCAAACGAACTTTGCGCACATATTTCACATTAAATTTTTCCTACAGTTACCATTGAATATGAAAAGTGGGTAATTATGTGTAAAATTCCCTGAAATCCATCAAATGTATTTCTGTGTAATTTTATTATTAATGAAAACCTTAATTTGGGTATCTAAAATTGAATAATAATAATTGAATTATAATGATTAGTAATTCAATTGAAAATTCATCTGACTGCTTGAAGGGGTTTATCTTATGTGAGCATTGAAATGTCTATAATGAAGGCACATAATGGCAAGGCAATGCTGTTCTCCACTGCCATTATAACGTGGGCCTCACTATGAGTGTTACCAACCTAATTTTGATTTTGCTGCACTGGTGCTCCATATAACCTACTAACTATTTTGCGTTGTTATGCTGCAAATCTGGAGTACACAAAGTACTCACTTTGTGCACTAGTGCAGAAAAGTGATTCTTTGCGGCCTGCAATCTGTGCAGAAATGGTCACTTTTCAAGGTATCTGTAGGAAAATAACATTTTCCTCCACCTACTGTCTAAAGTGCTTACCTTAAGCTGGGTTTACACAAAGTTATTAACAAAATGTTGATATATAATTAATCCTTATAGATTCTATTGGATTGAACATAACTTATCATACACATGATGAACATATGTGTTTGTCAAGTTCCGTTCAATCTAATAGAATCTATAAGGATTAAGTTATTAACATTTTGTTAATAACTTTGTGTAATCCCAGCTTTACTCTCTGGAACATAATACTAAAGTGTCACTTTTTCGCTCTTGGGAGGAAAAACCAGAAAAACTCCATAGGGCGTGAAAGTAACTTAATTAAATAACATGGGAAGCATATCAATTTTAAAACTTACATTGAAATAGGTTAGAAGGTCTAACCTTAGATGAGGAGACATAATACAGTAGGTGTCTGTCATTGAGTCAACTGAATTCAATACCTCAACCAGAAATTTGATCAACTCATGAAATATAGGTTTGTATGATATTACATACTTAATATTAGTAAACAATAAAAATTTATACATATTTATTTATATATATATTTAATTCTATTCAAAAAAATCTGGTGTGGCGCACTCACACAACTTTCCTTGCCGTTATGAAAATTGATCACCTGACGCTAGTGTTCCGCGCATCTCAAGTCTACTATTCAAAGATTTGAGCCAGCTGGTGACAGGGCAATAACGCTGGAGACACACATGAGGTCTGCTATCTCTTCATAGTGAATGATTTAATAGAATCAACAATAATTTGCCATTGAATAATAACATTTTCTCGAGTTTAAAGCTTATTTTCAATTTTAGGTGAGAATGTTACTGAACATTAATTGAAGAGATTTTCATGCTCAATCTACTCCACTTGATTTTTTTCGTTTCAATTGTATCTGAAGCCTGATAATTGGGAATCTATCTGCATTGATGGGGCGAAGCTCCTGAAATTTTTACAGATATGGGACTTGTGGAAGTTGATAGAGCTTATCGATGACTATTTTAGGTATGAATTTGATTACAATCGTTGGAGCCGTTTTCGAGAAAATTGCAAAAAACCCTGTTTTTGACAACATTTTCGCCATTTTAGCCGTCATTTTGAATTGCATCAGATCGAAATTGTTCGTGTCGGATACTTATATCGTAAGGACCTTAAGTTCCAAATTTCAAGTCATTCCGTTAATTGGGAGATGAGATATCGTGTACACAGACGCACATACACTCATACACACACACACACACACACACCACACACACACACACCACACACACACCACACACACACACACACACACACACCACACACACACACATACAGACCAATACCCAAAAACCACTTTTTTGGACTCAGGGGACCTTGAAACGTATAGAAATTTAGAAATTGGGGTACCTTAATTTTTTCGGAAAGCAATACTTTCCTTACCTATGGTAATAGGGCAAGGAAAGTAAAAACTTACATTTGAAATAGGTTAGAAGGTCTAACCTTAGATGAGGAAACATAATACAGGTGTCTGTCATTGAGTCAACTGAATTCAATACCTCAACCAGAAATTGATATGATATTACATACTTAATGTTAGTAGACAATAAAAACGTATACATATTTATTTATATATATATATATATATTTAATTCTATTCAAAATACCAGCCAACAAATATTTTTTACAGTTTATAAGACAGATTTAACACCACCAGATTTTAAACCACAGATTTATTGATAGTTAGAAAGACCGGTTTCGGTTGTTACACCATTGTCAATCAGTTTATAAGAGATTGACAATGGTGTAACAATAGAAACCGGTCTTTTTAACTATCAATAAATCTGTGGTTTTTGACAATTTCTTAGTTTTTTTATTCACCTTCAAAATACCAGCCAACAAATATTTTTTACAGTTTATAAGACAGATTTAACACCACCAGAATTTTTCACAGTTTATAAGACAGATTTAAGACCATCAAATTTTAAACCACAGATTTAATTATAGTTAGAAAGACTGGTTTCGGTTGTTACACCATTGTCAATCAGTTTATAAGACAGTTTATAAGAGATTGACAATTGTGTAACAATAGAAACCGGTCTTTTTAACTATCAATAAATCTGTGGTTTTTGACAATTTCTTAGTTTTTTTATTCACCCCTATTTCATGTAGCCAATTGAGATCTTGATGAAGTGACTCTCACAAACCTTCTAGATCAACAGAGACCTTGATCAATTGTCACCACTTCAATTTCCACAGATTACGCATCCGCCCACGCGTCATGCGAGACGTCTCCAACCGTTCGCTGTCCACTTCCGTTCTGGGCCACCAGGTGTCACTTCCGGTGGGCGTGGCCCCGACCGCCATGCAGCGAATGGCGCATGCGCAAGGCGAACTGGCCAATGCGCGCGCAGCTGGCAAATGTGGCACCATCTATGTGATGTCAACACTGGCCACAAGTAGTCTGGAGGAGGTAGCTGAAGCGGCTCCCGATACTATTAGATGGTTTCAGCTCTACATCTACAAAAATAGGTAATTAATAGAATAGAAACGAAGTTTATTTCTTGAAGTATACAGAATATTCTTCAATGAAGATCTAACCCAAATTTAGATAAGGTTACACATAGTCCGAAATAGGTCAAGTCTTGAAGTTATTCACTTCACAAAATTGTCAGTCCTTAGTTAATTTTACAAAGTAGATTTTAAAATTAAATTCAAATTAAAATTAAATCACAAATTCGATTTTAGTGAATTTAATTAAATAAACTGTGTTTCTCCTATGAATAGTCCTGGTTTTATATTACTTTATCATTCATTTTTCAATAAAACTGTGTTGATTTCAGGAAGCTGACAGCTGAACTGGTGAGAAGAGCTGAGAGAACAGGTTGGAAAGCATTGGTACTCACAGTGGATGCCCCCGTCTTTGGAGTCAGATATGCAGATGCTAGAAACAAATTCAAATTACCACCGCATCTCAGGTAGGCCCAATCTTTCTCATAATGAGTCAATCATCTCAACAATCAGCATAGTATGATCTCAATATTATGCATTATTATTACTATTAGTCGTAGAGCTCCCGAAGTGGAAGACGCTGAGTAAAAGCATGATCATCGATTTTTATTAGACTAGGCGGTTTTCTTGTTCGCCCACCAGCTTTTCATTCTCTGAGAAAAAGCAGCTTTTCTTTCTTCACTCCATCTTGTGCCAACTCTTGGTGCTTTTATCTCTGGAATAATTTCCCATTTGTTCACTTTTGTTTTGAAATTATTTCTATTTTTAATTTCATCATCAGTAATTCCTGCCAAAACTAGATCTTTCTTAACATTCCTAATCCATTCTCCTCCATAGGCAAGCGAAGCTACATATTTTACTATTTTTTTTGTGATTCTATGGTCAGGGAGCCTCATGATATGACCATAGAATTTTAGACGTCTTTTTCTCATGTCTGTTACAATATTTGAATGTTGCTCAACTGTGCTATTTTTCTGTAATCTATAACCATTCTCAGTTAATCTCGGACCTAGAATTTTTCTAATTATTTCCCTTTCTTCTTTCTTCAAATTTTCTAGAAAACAGCTTTCCTGTTGATATTATGCATTATTAATAATTTGATTCTCAATTATCATTGTAAACATGATCGAAACTTGATAAAACAATTTGAAAAACTTGAACTCATTTTCTTAAAAACACTCTTCCAAAATCTAGTAAATAATATCATAATAAGGAGTTCTCGATGACATTCCTCAATTTCACTTTCCATTACAAACTGTTCAACGAGCTTGAGTGCTACGAGCAAGTAATCCTTGATATTGATGTATCAGAGCTAATACTTTTATCTATAATCTTTAATAATTGACCGATCGAAGTGAGGTCTAAGATTCAAGTCGACGGTTTGGCATTTCTCTTAATGTTTAAATGATTATATGTTGCGCATTTATGGCGAAACGCGGTAATAGATTTTCATGAAATTTGACAGGTATGTTTTTTATTGCGCGTCGACGTATGTACAAGGTTTTTAGAAATGTTGCATTTCAAGGATAATATAAAAGGAAAGAGGAGACTCCTTCATACGCCAATATTAGAGTAAAAATCAGACTATAGAATTATTCATCATAAATCAGCTGACAAGTGATTACACAGATGTGTGGAGAAGCCAGTCTATTGCTGTATTTCCATAAGGTCTATAGTTTTAATCAGGTACTTGTGGATGAGAATACTGCGTGAGGTCTACTGTTCACAGAGCTACTAGTATAAAAATCTAATGTGGCGCACTCACACAACTTTCTTTGCCGTTATGGAAATTGATCACCTGACGCTAGTGTTCACGCGCATCACTCAAGTCTACTATTCAAAGATCTGAGCCAACTGGTGAGAGGACAATAACGCTGGAGACATACGAGGTCTGCTATCTCTTCATAGTGAATCATTTAATAGAATCAACAGTTGCCAACACTTTGCAATTGGATAATCACATTTTCTCGAATTTCGAGCTTATTTTTAATTCTAGCTGAAAATGTTACTAAACATTAATATTGTAGAGATTCTCATGCTCAATCTTTTCCACTCAAAATGTTTGGTTCAAATTGTATCTGAAGCCTGATAGTTGGGAATCTAAAATCAAACTTTGCATAGATGGGGCGGAGCTCCTGAAATTTTTACGGATATGGGACTTGTGGCAGTTGATAGAGCTTATCAATGACTATTTTAGGTAGAAATTTAATCAAAAACGTTGCAGCCGTTTTCGAGAAAATCGAAAAAACCTGTTTTCGACAACATTTTCTCCATTTTAGCCGTCATCTTGAATTGCATTTGATCGAAATTGTTTGTGTCGGATCCTTATAGTGTAAGGACCTTAAGTTCCAAATTTCAAGTCATTCCGTTAATTGGGAGATGAGATATCGTGTACACAGACGCACATACACTCATACACACACACACACCCACACACACATACAGACCAATACCCAAAAACTACTTTTTTGGACTCAGGGGACCTTGAAACGTATAGAAATTTAGAAATTGGGGTACCTTAATTTTTTTCGGAAAGCAATACTTTCCTTACCTATGGTAATAGGGCAAGGAAAGTAATAAAGAAAAGAATTGACTCTGCCAGACACGAATAGAAGCACATTGCTTCTTATTGAAGCATTCACCTTCATCGGCAGACTGCAATAATAGAACAGAACTTATTTTATAGATTTTGAATGACTGTTTGTGACAATTTAAGTCGTGCCATTCAATATGGATATCTAGCAAAAAATGCTAGACACAACTAAGATTCCTTCAGTTTAACTTATCATTTGAGATTCAACTATGAATAATTATTGTGACACTATTCTATGTATGTGATGTACAATTTGATGAATAAATAATAACTGATGAAATGAAACAACATTATCACGCTATTACAGAGAGATATAACTTGAATTATATTATGTTTCTTTGCAGTTTATCATATATTCATGATACTCAATTATTGATCACGAGAAATCTATGTTTATGTGCACTGTAAAACTATAATCTCAATTTTATACTCTATTATTTTCTTTGTTTACAGACTAGCAAACTTTGAAGGAATGTTAGCTGACAAAATAACTTCGGCGAAAAAGATATCAGGGCTGAACGAATACGTGAATGACCTCTTCGATGACACGATCAATTGGAAGGATGTCAGCTGGCTCAAATCGTAAGTAGACATAATATAAATCAATACACTTGGTAAAATATAAAATAGTATCAACTATGTAATAATAAAATGTGAAATAAAATGATAAAGGTAACATTTTTTATCTATTTGCCTTGAGACAATTTCTGGTACCCTGGTGTAATGAAATTATTACAAGTGAGCCCCCGGGCTGGAGAACTCGCTAAAAATGCCGTTCAAATTCTGTCAGGAGTTCTATACAGTATGAAGCAGTGGGATACAGAGAGAAATAGTTTAAGCTGTGTTCAGTTATTAATTGCATCGTTGCATGCAATACATAATCAAGCTAGCAGCTTATTTTTGATTTGTACGTTTACAATGTTTTTCTGATTCACTTTCAAAGTTATCCGGTTATATCCTCAGAAAGGATGAAGATGTGAGAAATTTCGTTGGCCAACGAACTCGATCTGTATGATTGATCAAAGGAAATGTGTAGAAATTGTAGAGATAGATTTTGAATGACTGTTTGTGACAATTTAAGTCGTGCCATTAAATATGGATATCTAGCAAAAAATGCTAGACACAACTAAGTTTCCTTCAGTTTAACTTATCATTTGAGATTCAACTATGAATAATTATTGTGACACTATTCTATGTATGTGATGTGCAATTTGATGAATAAATAATATCTGATGAAATAAAACAACATTATCACTATTACAGAGATATATAACTTGAATTATAGTACGTTTCTTTGCAGTTGATCATAATATTCATAACACTCAATTACTGATCACGATAAATCTATGTTTATGTGTACTGTAAAACTATAATCTCAATTTTATACTCTATTATTTTCTTTGTTTACAGACTAGCTAACTTTGAAGGAATGTTAGCTGACAAAATAACTTCGGCGAAAAAGATATCAGGACTAAACGAATACGTGAATGATCTCTTCGATGACACGATCAATTGGAAGGATGTCAGCTGGCTCAAATCGTAAGTTGACACAATATCAAAGAACTAAAGATAAAATTAAAAGAAAAAACAATATAAAATAATTCTATGGATGCTAATGCCATCTGCATTTGAGTTGCGAACACTTCCAATTCCGTGTTCCCGTGGTATTATAAAGCTATTATTGTCCCTGTGTGCAGGCTGCTCTAGTACCGTATTTGGTAAACTGTTTATCTGTCGCAAAAATAATGAAACTATGGCTATACGTGAGGATTTATCTACTTCATTTCTTTCCAGGATGCTATTGAATAAACTTGCACCATAAACCTACAGACTTAATTGATTTAATCGAATACAATTTATATTTTTTCAGAATCACAAAACTGCCCCTAGTACTGAAAGGAGTACTGACCCCTGAAGATGCGTTGATAGCAGCTGATTTGGGTATTGAAGCCATTGTCGTATCCAATCACGGAGCTAGACAACTGGACACTGTTCCTGCCTCTGTAAGTTCAACTATTAGTTATTTAGTTATAAGTTATTTATTCAGATCTCTCACTCATTTCATAGATGCTAGGCCAGCCACTAACTAATGTTAGTCTATAGTGTGGTCCACTTTATAATGGCAGTGGATGAAGATAGAAGAATAGCGATGCCGATTCTCTGCATTAATTAATTATATTTCTACACTGTCAAAAACATAATTGTCATCGTTGTGGACCTAGAAAAGGATAGTACCACCGGCTTTGTCGAATGATAGACAAGGATAGCAAAACCAAAGTTGATCAAATACTGTCATTATAACGTGGACCTCACTATAGTAAAGCCAGTTACACACAAATCAATTTTCGACGTTCGTTTTTTTTGCCGTCCTTCTGTATTGAATAAATAGACTAATTAATATTAGTCTATATTAATTAATATTAGAATATTAGTGGGAAGTTGTGTGTATATTTTTGGCTTCAAAATTTTCTGAAATAACTTAATTTATTCAAAGTGCGGTGATATGAAGTGCAATATTCGACTATAATTTTGGTATTTTAATCATTCTAAATTCAAAAATTTGAGCTCATATATATTTTTGGACAGAACTTTGAACTTTAACTTTCCTCAGTAAGAACATAACCTATTTTTTCGGACATTTTATTATTATTTTATCAAAATTTGGGAACAGAATAGTTTTGGGCTATGCCTGTTGTTCTATCCCGATCATATTCATATGATTTATAATTGTATCAAACAATAAATAAATATTAATAATTACCACAATACCAACTTCTCAACTACACAAAAATTCATTATGAATTCTATTAGATTAAACGGAACTTGATAAACACCCTCAGTTAAACAAATTCTTAATTTAACCACCGAATTTTTTGTAGAATATCATCCCAGCAAGTTGTGCTAAGACACTTTCACGGTTGAAGGATTAAAAGGAATTTAATCATTTTGAAGAAATTGAACACACCGCGAAAATATGTTTTTCTTTTGAATATCATTTCTCTCAGAATTACGGGATGTTGTAATGAGTGAAATTTTCATATCAAAATAACGAGTAAAAGTATCTTTTCTATCGATGCCTGGATAATTTTTATCTACAGTTACTTTTTAATCAATGATTATATTCGTCAATGTCTAGACATTTCGAGCAGAAAACATGAAATATTCGACATGCTATAGTGAGGTCCACGTTATAATGACAGTGTTTGATTAGCAATGGTATTGTTATCCTTGTCTATCATTCAACAAAGCGGATAGCGCTATCTCTGTCTCGCTTTGCTCTGTGCCAGATCGTCTTTTAACAATGTAGAATTAATAACTAATTAACAGAATAGGCTATTTCATCTCAATTGTAAAAATTCATTGAAAAATTTAATTTCATTCGTAATAAAATAATTGATTATTTTAAACGAGAATCAACAGTTAGTATTACATCAATAAACCTGTATCAGCCACCGTCTATAGAAGGCTGACAAAATAGAGGATCGGCAACGTTGCTCTCCTATCTTTATCCACTGCCATTAAAACGTGTACTTCACTATAGAAACCATTTTTTGCAAAAGCTGAGTGGGTGAAAGCAAGAGCTAAGAAATAATTGAAACTATTTCTCCAATTGTCAAACTTATTTTATACTATGATTTTTCATTTTCTAGTTTATTTAAATTGTCATGATTGAATCATTTTCTGATTCATTTTAACTACGATTGAATCATTTTCTGATTCATTTTAACTACGATTGAATCATTTTCTGGTTCATTTAAACTATGATTAAATCATGTTCTGGTTTACTTAAACTATGATTGAAGCATTTTCTGATTCATTTCAACTATAATTAAATCATTTTCTGGTTTACTTAAACCATAGAGAAACAATAGCGTAAGTAGATATCCCATGGTATAGGGGATTTATGTCGCAACTTTTACTGTTATCTCAAGCCGATTACTGTCGATTATTGTCAATTTTTACTGTTTTGTTGGGGTGATAGTGTATGAACAGCACAATTTGAGAAACTAGCAGCGTCACACAGCTACTGTTATCGGCTCGGGATAACAGTAAAACTTGCGACATAAACGCCCTATACCATGGGATATCTACTTACGCTATTGTTTCTCTATGCTTAAACTATGATTAAATCATTTTCTGGTTTATTTAAACCATGATTAAATAATTTTCTAATTCACTTCACAGATAGAAGTGCTGCCCTCCATAGTATCAGCCGTCGGCGGGCGAATGGAGGTCTACCTAGACGGTGGCATCAGACAAGGCACGGACGTCTTCAAGGCACTCGCCCTGGGGGCAAAAATGGTGTTCATGGGGCGTCCGGCCCTCTGGGGGCTTGCCCACAGCGGGCAGAAGGGCGTAGAAAGGGTGATAGACATCTTGCGGAATGAGTTCGATACTGCCCTGGCGCTAACTGGGTGCACAAGTGTTAAAGATATCAGGAAAGAAATGGTTGTACACGAAAGTGAATATAGCAAACTGTGAGTAGTTATTTACAAATAAATATAAAAAATAAAATGAATTCATGTTTTAATGTTTCCTACTATCGATATATCTGCAGTGGAAGGAGGAAAATGACACAACTATTTAGAACTATAGAGTAAATATAGCATTAGAAGATATTCCATATGGTATAGGTCGTTTATATTCTATATTAGCTGGCCCGACGAACTTCGTACCGCCAAATAGTTAATGCATCTCATGACAAACTTTAGCTGCATGCACACCAGAGGAGGCGCGATGCGGAATTTTGAATCCAGTTGCTTCTTGCTTATTGGTTTGAATGGAAGAACTCACACACACGGAATCGGGCATGGCGTGGAACGGTGTGATAAGGCAATCTCCATAAGAACAACACTTTGTATCACCAAGCCGTGCCTCCTCAGGTGTGCGCTTAGCCTTAGCTTAATCTGATGCACTATATTTTTATGAAAATTATCCAACAATCAGTATTTTCATTTATATCTCAATATGGACTTCCTATGTGCTTATTTAGTTGTGCTGCAGTTTGTATTTTTAGTTATATTTGAATGCAGCTTGCTTGGAATTGAATGGTATATCTCCTTGCTGCTGATTTTCCCGTGCATATTCTAAATTTACAGCATTTAGATTTCTATGATCCAAGTTTGGACGTCGTTCGTACCGCGGCATTATTAAGAACAATTAACTATCTATACCATGAGATATTTTCTTATGCTATCTATCTGTAATGACAGAATAAAAGAGTAGGTAAAAACCAATTTAACCAGTTCACTTTGACTTTTATATCAGATTTAATATTATATTATTAATTATGTATTCTGTTATTCTTCTGAATCCTTGTCATTCTAGTACTTGACAAATCAATATTAATTAATAATTTAATCGATATTACACATTAATCAATATTATTTGAAAGAATATCTTTATCTTACAATGGAAATGGAACAGTGATTCCAAATATGTTGTGGAATATTCCAGTATAATAAAATGAATACAGTTGTCTACCTGAATTGTAGTACAGCTAATAACAATGATACTTTCAGCTTTGAAAAGTCAGTCTCAATAAGATGATTAAAAAAAAAACATATTCTGTTTCTCTTCGATTATGAAACTCTATCACCCAGTTGTACAAAACCCTGTTAAATTCGATCATGATTAAATTCCACGAAAACCAATTAGAGAAGGTTTTTCTGAAAAGAAGATTATTTTTCTCTTATTGGTTCTCGTGTTTTTTCAAGACTTCTCTGATTGGTTCACGTGACATTTAATCGTGATTAAAATTTAACAGCCTTCTGTGCAATGCTGGCTTACCTGTGTTGTTCTACAACTGATGATGATGCATCAAATACTGAAAAGTTAGTTAAATGTAAATTAAACTATTCAAGTAGATACGATAACATTGTATGTATATTATATGTAATTATATGAAACATGATTTTTCACTTTTCCTTTTAAGCTTATCTCAAAGGAGCAACTTAACCACTGTTCCCTGTAAGAGATTCATGAGAAACTATCCTTCTTTTAATATTAAAAACACTGGAATATTCCGAAAATATTTTAGGAAATTCTCATAAATCATTCATACCTCCGAAGAAACAATTCTAGTAATGACCAGTTATTACACCTGGATACTGCTGCATAATTATTATCACCATCTATTTCAAGATGAAACTAGTGGTCTATGATTTTGGCAACAGTTTCTGAGAATAATAAACTAAAAACGATTAAAGTGTAACGATTACTACTGTTTTTGCTGGGGTATTTTCGTGGAACAGTTACTGATAATTACTGTGGCAGCTGTTATTATTTTTTGCAAGCTATAATTTTGGAGATGGAGCAGACTGGACAACTTTAGATTACCTTTTTTGGACTAGTTTGGCAATGGAAGGGTAACATTTGCTTCCAGACTAGCAAAGAGGTAAGATGCACTGAAAAGGTGCTGGATTTTTTTCTAGAAAGAAAAATTTATATTACCCGCACACACACATCGATTTTTGTTTGTACGCTATTTTGTCGTCCTTATTGACCGAGCGAAGTGAGGTCTAAGATTCAAGTAGACGGTTTGGCATTTCTCTTAATGTTTATATGTTTATATGTTGCGCATTTACGGCGAAACGCGGTAATAGATTTTCATGAAATTTGATAGGTATGTTCCTTTTCTAATTGCGCGTCGACGTATATACAAGGTTTTTGGAAATTTTGCATTTCAAGGATAATATAAAAGGAAAAAGGAGCCTCCTTCATACGCCAATATTAGAGTAAAAATCAGACTATAGAATTATTCATCATGAATCAGCTGGCAAGTGATTACACAGATGTGTGGAGAAGCCAGTCTATTGCTGTATTTCCATAAGGTCTATATTTTCAATCAGGTACTTGTGGATGAGAATACTGCGTGAGGTCTACTGTTCACAGAACCACTAGTGTATTCTATCAGATTAAACAGAACTTGACAAACATCATCTGTCAGAAACCTATACTATTAAACGAGCAACTTCTGTTTATATGTTCAGATGTTTATATGTTACCGGATCTCGAAAACGGTTCTAACGATTCTCACGAAATTCATAACATAGGTTTATAATATAAAGATTCGATTGCACTAGGTCTCATCCCTGGGAAAACTCGTTGAAGGACATTAAAAGGATAATTATTATTCATCCTTGGAAAAACATCTGATAATAATTATTTCATCGTATGTTGGTGATGTAAGTGAGTGAGCGAGTTCATGTGTGTGGGACTGTGTCAAAATTATGACTCAGCTGTTAAACTTTTGTAATCATTCAATCAGGTACTTATAGTGCCAATTTCAAAAAAGCCGGGTTATTTTCAATCCTGATTAATTCCAGTAGATCCATCTTTTTGAAATGGTCTTCTCTGATTTGGTTCACGTGAAGTTAATCAGGATTAAAATTTGACCGGCTTTTGTGTAACTGGGCCTTTGTGAGGAAAATTTTTGCATTCCTCTGGGAATTAATCTCAATTTACTGTGGTTAGATAGAACATTTCTGTATGAATCTTATGAATGTTATTATAATTTCTTCTTTCGTAAATAAATGTTTTATGCTTTTGTACTCCAGAGCGAAGCTCGGTCCCCGATATTCATGTATTTAATGTAATAGAATTTATAGGGACGGAAAAAATCGTACGAACAAAAATCGATATGTATGTAGCTAGCTAGCCTAAAGGTGCGTACAGATTTACGCGCCGCGAACATGAGCAATTCACTTTTAATCAGCAGATGCCAAGCTTTTTATATCTGTATCTTACCGTTTCTGTAAAAATACAGTTATAATCAGCTGATTAAAAGTGAGATGAAAAGCGTGTATATCTGTACTCAGCTTTAGATGTGTATAGACTTATTTATTTATTTATTTACAACAGTAAATAAATAGTTGTGCCACAATATGTGTACAACTTATGTGCCACGAACACGCACAATTCACATCTCATCAGCAGATGCTATGCTTATTATATCTGTATCTTACTGTTTCTGTACAAATACAGATATAATAAGCATAGGGTGTGGTTACATTGGATGCGTATATGTGCAAGTGCACGTGATGAGCCGAGTAACAAAATCTGGAAAGTGTCATTCAATTATTATGTCATTCATTAATTGAAACACACGTCGTGACATGCATGTAGCTGCTCACACTGAATAACGCAACTAGCAAGCGTTTAGTGTGAGTGTTCCTATTGGTGTCGTCCGATAAGCGATTTCCAATGAGCGATTCAGCAAAAAATAGTCCACTGAGCGATCCATTGTTCAGAATAACAATAAGGATAGGCAGACGCTAAAAATGGGAGGACTTGGGTGTCATTAATCATCAGGGAATGTGACGGAGCAAGGCTAAATGGGTAGTGTCGTGTGTATACTCTATACGATATCATATTGATGATAATGATTGAATCAGAACTTCAAAACCCATCACCTTCCATAAAAACAAATCATTTGTTGTTAAATAATAATTTTATCCAATGAACTGTTATCAATTCTGCAAACTGTTCTCAAAAGTCTGTGCAACTGACTAGCATTTTACTAGTGATATTTGAATCTGTGAGATACTTTATACCTTATCACTTTCCTTGCCATACTACCATAGGTAAGGAAAGTATTGCTTTCCAAAAAAAATTAAGGTACCCTAATTTCAAGTTTTCCATACGTTTCAAGGTCCCCTGAGTCCAAAAACATGATTTTTGGGTGTTGGTCTGTGTGTGTATATGTGTGTATGTCTGTGAACACGATAACTCCATTCCTAATCAACCGATTGACTTGAAATTTCAAACTTAAGGTCCTTATACCATGAGGATCTGACAATAAGAAATTCAATAAAATTGAATTCAAAATGGCGGATAATTACTAAAAAACCATGTTTTTCACGGTTTTCTCGAAAACGGCTCTAACGATTTTCTTCAAATTTATACCATGGATAGCTATTTATAAGCCCTATCAACTGACATGAGTCTCATTTCTGGGAAAATTGCAGGAGCTCCGTAATATTCTTGTGAAAAATGGCGGATAATCACTGAAAAACCATGTTATTCACGGTTTTCTCGAAAACGGCTCTTACGATTTTCTTTAAATTCATACCATGTATAGCTATTTATAAGCCCTATCAACTGACATGAGTCTCATTTCTGAGAAAATTGCAGGAGCTCCGTAATATACTTGAGAAAAATGGCGGATACTTACTGAAAAAACCATGTTTTTCACGATTTTCTCAAAATAACTTGACCGATTTTTTCAAATTCATACTCTGTATAGTTAATTATCAGCTCTATTAACTGGCATGAGTCTCCTTTCTGGGAAACTAATGGGGGGTCCACCCCATCCTTGAGAAATGGACTTTGTAACCTCCTTCTCGTGCATGAGGTAGGTAGGTAGAGCAGTTCATAAAAAGAACACATAGTCGAGATATTTCATCTGTAGAACAGCTGTTTTGACGACTTTAAAAAATGACGACTAAAAAAAATCATCGAATTTCACAATTTACACAAAGGAAAAAGTACTCTGGAAACAATTATATATACACTTATACAAAAGTCTGATCGTAGTTTCAAATATGAGCAAGGAAAGTTGTGTGAGTGTACCACACCAGATTTTATCTATTTGCAGTAGTGTTACTCATTCACTTGAAGAAATGCAGATGATTGATAGAACTTGTTGGAATTGTAAATGTTTATATATAAATATATTATAGGTTATAATGAAGATGAATTTTAACTGTTCGAAGCAGAAAGCTATTCGATCTTTGCTTAACAATTATTACTGATTCCTTTTCAAGGAAGGTGATAGGTACTGATTCAATCATCATCAATGTATTGCGAGTATACACATATACGCTTGTGGCCTGCCTCTGTCACTGTCCCTGATGATTAATGACACCCAAGACCTCCCATTCATAGCGTCTGCCTATCCTCATTGTTATTCTGAACAATGGATCGCTCAGCGGACTGCTAGCCCCAAAATCGCTCATCGGACGAGACTCTTTCCCAGTTTGTTTGTTTCTAGTTGTTTTCTCATCTGCGTGATGAGCTGGAAACATTGAATCTATAGACCTATAGTGAGGTCCACGTTATAATGACAGTATTTTTTCAACTTTGGTTTTGCTATCCTTGTCTATCATTCGACAAAGCCGGTGGTACTACCCTTTTCTAGGTCCACAACGATGCCAATTATGTTTTGACGGTGTGGAAATATAATGAATTAATGGAGAGAATCGGCATCGCTATTCTCCTATCTTTATCCACTGCCATTATAAAGTGGGCCTCACTATAATAATATAATAGAGAAAAGAACAGTAGAAAAGTACATGTACGGTATACGGAATACACGAAAGACGCATCATCACGTATGAACTAAGACTCATCTGATTAACTTAAAATTTTGCATATAGGTTCTTAAATTACCGAGGATGGTTACAGGCTTATTTTCAATTCTTCAAGATTTTAGTACATCAAGTTTCCAGTTTGAAACCCCTAATAATTTTGTTGCAGGAACATATATGGAGGGCACAATCTTCCTGAAGAAATTCATCAATTTCCTGAAGTATGACAAATTCTCCATCAACTCTCTACCTTTTGTACTATCCATCCTGCTTTGCGTCCTAGTGCTGAGCGATGTTTTCAACACGATGCTCATCGAACAAGATGGCGAAGTCACCCTTGTCTCAATCAAGGTCATCTTGGAAGACATTGTCATGTATTTCTGCATCATAGAACACAGTTTAAACCCTGAAAAGAAGTTGAAACTGATAGAGTTAGTGGAGAATGATTTCATGGTTGACAAATCTGAGTACACTGGGAAAAGTGTCGAAAAATGGGAGAGGCTGGAAAAGTTTTTTAATAGAAAACGGAAGGACATGGAGGCGACGTCCAAGTATATTTCTATGTTTATGTTGTTTTTATGTTTGGGGGTGATTAATAGAAATGTTTTCAATACGATGTTGGGTATGAAGCCGGGATCAAAGGGTTCCGAGGGATGGATGACACCCTTCCCCTCTCATACCCCTCCTGATTCAGACCCGTCAGCGTTTTTTGTGTACGCGTTCACTTTACAAACCCTTATAGTGGTAGTTTTAGGTACTGAAGGGTTTTTTATACAAAACACTGTTTGCCTATCGACTGATCGAATTGTAGCTGATTTTGAGACGATTTATCTGTTGTTAGATGATTTAACCAGGGATTTTGGTGGTGAAAGAGAGGGAGAGATGTGTGGAACGATGGGAGAGAGAGAGGAGGAGATGTATGGAAGGATGGGAGAGAGAGAGGAGGAGATGTATGGGAATATAGAAGACAGAGAGGGAGTGATATACAGGAAGATAGCAGACAGAGAGGAGGAAATGTATAAAATAGATGAGGTGGCTCTGAAAAAGGACATGCATCGTATTGTGAAATGTCATCAGAATCTTTTGAGGTAGGTAAGGTGAGAGAGAAAATTGTAAGCAAATTTTATAATTTTTATTGGAAATACGACTTAAAATTGCATGTCACATTCAAATTTATTACATTACTTATGTACAAATGACACTGATTGATAACATTCTTCAAATTTATTTTAAATAAAGAGACTAAGAAATTGTCAAAAACCACAGAATTATTGATACTTAGGAAGACCGGTTTATAACTAGTTTATAACTATAATGTAATCGGAGTTTATAGTTTATCAGAGATTGACAATGGTGTAGCAACCGAAATCGGTCTTTCTAAGTATCAATAAATCTTTGGTTTTTGATAATCTCTTAGTTTTATATTTAATATGAATAATTACCACAATATCAACTTCTCAACTACACACAAAGTTTTTATTTATTCTTTATTAATTCATACAATAAGTGCATAATCAAAATGATAGGGAGAGAAAAAATAAGGTAACCTTGTGCTATTCCTCTCCCAAATTTAGATAAGGTTACACATAGTCCGAAATAGGTTGAGTCTTGTAGTTGTTCACTTCACAAAATTTTCAGTCCTTAATTTTTTCACAGAGTAGATTTTTAAATTTAGATGCTTCAAAACCAAACATAGAAGAAATATTTCACAGTATTATCACTAAAATAGGAAATATTCACATATTAAAGAAACAACTTTGCAGGACTAAAAAACAAACTTAATATTCTAAAGTTTATAGATAGAATACTAAGACAATCCTTGTGCTATTTTTCTTCCAAATTTGGGTGATGACACTTCATCAAACCTTCGTGAGAAATTATTTTAATTGTTACATCATTTTCAATCCCTAGTAAACCATGTTGTAACTATTATTATTATCAAACGAGAATCCCAATTAAATACTGCAAATCACCCCGAAGACTTATGCTACTGCAAATATTGACAACAGGGTAAACAGCTAGAATGTATAAATTAGGAGGTACTGGGTTTGATTCCCGGGCTGACAAATAATTTTTGAATAGTAGCGCTCATCGAATTTCCATCTAGCTGTTCACCCTGTTGTCAATATTTGCAGTGCAGAAGTCTTCGGGGTGATCGATTTACAGCATTTAATTTGGATTTTCGTTTAATAATAATTATTAATTCATTAGAATTTGAATAAATGCAATATCTCGGTAATTTCCATCAGTAGTATGTTGTAACTCTCTATGTTTTCTCTACGTTGTAACCAATTTGAGAGAGATAAAATTTAATTATTAATTTTTATTTCAGGAATTTCAGACTGTGTGCCACAAATAGTGCCTTTTCAATGTCAGTGCTGAATCTGGTTATACTGAATGATTCTTGCTATAACGCATATTTTATGCTCACGGTAAGTCACTTCAATAAAATTTGAATTTAATTCAATTATGAATGAGTCAATCAAATTCAAATTTTAACTCAATTCATCGTGAGCTAATCAATTCAATTATGAGTAACAGAATGTACATTATATGTAAGATTTTTTTGTTTATCACAGTCTGATTTGAGTTTAGTACAGTATGGCAATGAAAGTTAGCGATAGGATTGGTAGATGAATGCCCTAATAAGTGAACGTCTGTCATTGGCCTAGACAAGCCACTCCCACAATTAGCGCCTCCTACATACGTCACTGTGATGGCGGTTCAGCTATTAACTTTAGTAGAGATTAACTACTGATTCATGACGATTTCCTCTCTTATAATAATTGATTCTTGTGACATTGGTTTCGTTAGATGACGTAATTTAATCAATTGTAGTTTAATTAATCATGGTTTAAGAACGTGCAACTGGGAGTCTATAACGAAAATTAAGAAATATTATTTTCTCACAAGTGAGAAAATTATTTAAGTTGATAATGTTTTTACCTTGTTAATTATACCTTGATTATCTGATCACACAACTGGATACGTGATCAGTATAATTTCCAAGATACTATTTAATTTCTACTTTTGTAATTTGTAATTTGAGGAGGAAATAAATTCATTTATTCATAAAAGTTTGGGAATATACTGAGAAGAAACGTTTTGGGAAACCGAAGAACAATAAAGCTGCGTTTACACCAAAGTTATTAACAAAATGTCTATTTTTCCGTCCTTATAGATTCTATTCGATTAAACTGAGCTTGACAAACAAATATGCTCATCATGTGTATGAAGAACCCTATATATATAACCTTTAAACATGAGTGTTGATAGGAAATGTCATTGGGAAATACGACAAGGCAGAACATACAAAAGGATCTCCCTGCCAATAAAAGCCATATGAATAAAATGAAAATAATGTGTATGATAAGTTATGTTCAATCTAATAGAATCTATAAGGACAGAGAAAAAACATTTTGTTGATATAATTTATTTATTTATTCGTTGATATAATTACAAATCATATGAATATAATCGGGATAGAACAACAGGCATAGCCCAAAACTATTCTGTTCCCAAATTTGATAAATAATGAAGTGTCCGAAAAATAGGTTAATATGTTCTTACTGAGGAAATTTAAAGTTCAAAGTTCTGTCCAAGAATATATATTAGCTAGAAATTTTGAATTTAGAATGATTAAAATACCAAATTATAGTCAAATTTTGCACTTAATATCACCGCACTTTGAATAAATTGAGTTATTTCAGAAAATTTTGAAGCCAAAAAGCTTTTTTTTGATAACTTTTGGTGTAAACGTAGCTTAAAGCACAATAATATTTTGAAAAATATTCAATCAATCAACTTGAGACTGATAGGCTCCGTTTATTCTTCATGATCTTTATATTTTCCGACGAGACATGGTCCTAATTTTCTGTTTTTTTTCAGTCGAATGACGTGAAAAGGACTGTTTACTACGGTGTATTATTCACATTGGTCAACCTCACAGTTTTCTTTGTTTATCGTAATGGACAACGTATTTTTAACCAGGTAATTAAACATTTTTCCCCTCCATAATAAAACGGTTCTTCTTGTACAGTTTGATTGATATAAACCACTGTGAAATACAGTGTTAGGGTAGGCGCACACCAGGTCAAGACATGATCAGACACGTTTAGTCACAATACTTCACATAGCTGCTTGTGACGCATTTCACACTGATTAGTCATTGCAATTAGACATGTCTTCATAGCACACCAGGTCAAGACATGATCAGACACGTTTAGTCACAATACTTCACATAGCTGCTTGTGACGCATTTCACACTGATTAGTCATTGCAATTAGACATGTCTTCATAAGCAACTATGTGAAGTATTGTGACTGAACGTGTTTGATCATGTCTTGTCTTGTCTTGGCTCACTGGTATGCGCCTAGCTTTATGCTTACATTGAAAATTTTTCAAATTTATCGAAGATTAATCTTTAAAACTGTATAAGCTAAGCAAGTCTCGATCAATTATTTTGGTCTAGCTATTATGATGTTTTATTTCTCTCACCAGCTGTTGAATTGCAATAAAGCTGCGTTTACACTAAATTTAAAAAAAATTTATATTTTTTTAATTTACATTATAAATTCAAAATGTTTATTTTTCCGTCCTTATAGATTCTATTAGATTGAACATAACTTATCATACACATGATGTGCATATGTGTTTGTCAAGCTCTGTTTAATCTATTAGAATCTGTAAGCAGGGAAAAATAAACCATTTTGTTAATAACTTTGGTGTAAACGCAGCTTATGAGTTGGTTTCACGAATATTCTATTGAGACCAATATTATGAGAATTAACTACTTCATAATTGAAAAATATATTATCTTGACGAATAAAATATAATTTGAATTATTTCAAACAAGAATGAACAGTTAATATTACATCAAATATACCGGTATCAGCTATCCTCTATAGAAGGCAGTAGCAAGGCCGAGAATCAGCAACACTGTTCTCCTATCATTCTCTACTGCAATTATAACGTAGGCCTCACTATATAAGCTTGATTCTCACACCATATCAGTGTCTATTTCCTGTACAGTTCAAATATGATTCCCATGAAATAGGACTATTTCAGTTCATACCAACCGAGAGGGTGTGAACAGTATCATAAGAACGTATGGGAATCAAATTCTCACTGAACTAGACACAGATTTTGATACTGATGTCTGTGAATACAGCTTTATACATACAAAAATATCCTATTATACAATTTTATAACTGTGATTATCGTAGCTTCTGTAAACTTTGGGGTTCAATCTTCACAATTCAAGTTTCAATTCTTTCAAGTTTAATCCTTATCGTATTCCAAGATGTATAACTATCTACAGATGGAAATAAATTGTAAATTGCATTTATTCAGATGCTAATTAATGAATAATTACTATTAAACGAAATCTTTATTTTATTATTAAGCTCATCGAATTTCCATCTAGCTGTTTACCCTGTTGTCAATATTTGCAGTAGCAGAAGTCTTCGGGGTGATTTACAGCATTTAATTGGTATTTTCGTTTAATAATAATCCTATACTATTAAACGAGCAACTTCTGTTTATATGTTCATATGTTTAGATGTTTGGATGTTTAGATGTTTATATGTTTGTATTTCACCGGATCTCGAAAATGGCTCTAACGATTCTCACGAAATTGAGAACATAGTAGGTTTATAATATAAAGATTCGATTGCACTAGGTCTCATCCTTGAGAAAACTTGCTAAAGGACAGTCCCACACACATGAACTCGCTCACTAACTTCCATCACCAACAGACGACGAAATAATTATCATCAGATGTTTTTCCAAGGATGAATAATAATAAATTATCCTTTTAATAAAAGGATCGTCTGTTGGTGATGGAAGTGAGTGAACGAGTTCATGTGTGTGGGACTGTGTCAAAATTATGACACAGCTGTTAAACATTTGTAATCATTCAATCAGGTAGGCCTACTTAGTGGCTGTTGCAAAAAAGCCTGGTTATTTTCAATCCTGATTAATTCCAGTAGATCCATCTTTTTTAAATGGTATTCTCTGATTTGGTTCACGTGAAGTGAAATTTAACCGGCTTTTGTGCAACTGGGCCTTTTTGGATATTTTTGCATCCCTCTAGGAATTAATCTCAATTTACTGTGATTAGATGGAACATTTCTGTATGAATGTTATTATAATTTTTTCTTTCGTAATAATTTTTTATTTTTTTGTACTCCAGAGCGAAGCTCGGTCCCCGATATTTATAATTAATGTATTGTGAGAGCAATAATGGGGTCCTCCTGGTGCTCTCACATATTGTACCTTTTTTATAAATAAATAAATATTATTGTCCTAATTTTTGTTTTCAGAACCAGATTCTGCGACAGTCTATTACACAGCTTCCATGGACGGATAAGCCTCGCTGGTTCAGGCAGACAGTCTGCATTATGATGACCAGGGCCAATGTTGACACTGAGATGAAACCGTATGGCATATATCTGCTCAACTATATGGCTTTCAAAGATGTCAGTTTACCAACTATCTATCATAGAATAGTTTTATATACCTACATGCTAATATCCTCCATTAGAATACAATAATTATCTTATTCAACAAAAATAAAGAAATCATCCATACAGTTGGATAAACGTCAAGTTAATACAATCATCTCAATTGGATTAATCAGTAAAAGCATAGAGAAACAATAGCGTAAGTAGATATCCCATAGTATAGGGAATTTATGTCGCAACTTTTACTGTTATCTCAAGCCGATTACTGTCGATTATTGTCAATTTTTACTGTTTTGTTGGGGTGATAGTGTACGAACGGCACAATTTGAGAGACTACCAGCGTCACACAGCTGCATAGGAAAGAACTACGTGAACTATCGGTTTGGGATAAGAGTAAAAGTTGCGACATAAACGCCCTATACCATGGGATATCTACTTATGCTATCGTTTCTCTATGGTAAAAGCTACTTGGAATTCATCTTGATTCTAAGTTTACTTGGACTAGCCATACAGATTCACTTTGTAGCAGACTAAAAAGATAATATTTTTTATTGAAGAAACTTAAGTCTTGTACCAGTGCTAATCCTGTTCTTACTGCATATTATCATAGAGAAACAATAGCATAAGTAGATATCCCATGGTATAGGGCGTTTTATGTCGCAACTTTTACTGTTATCTCAAGCCCATAGTCCACATAGTTCTATGCCCTGAAGCAGTGTGACGCTGGTAGTCTCTCATATTGTGCCATTCATACACTCTCACCCGGCCAAAACAGTAAAAATAGACAATAATCAACAGTAATCGGCTTAAGATAACAGTAAAAGTTGCCACATAAACACCCTATACCATGGGATATCTACTTACGCTATTGTTTCTCTATGGTTCTATCCCCTGAAGCAGTGTGACGCTGGTAGTCTCTCATATTGTGCCATTCATACACTCTCACCCGGCCAAAACAGTAAAAATAGACAATAATCAACAGTAATCGGCTTGAGATAACAGTAAAAGTTGCCACATAAACACCCTATACAATGGGATATTTACTAACGCTATTTTTCCTATGATATTATGCTTTTTTCACTCCCATCTACAATACCTACAAACTTTACAAGTTTATTTTTATTTTTATTATTTATTATTTAAGTTGATAATGTTTTTACCTTGTTAATTATACTTTGATTATCTGATCACACAACTGGATACGTGATCAGTATAATTTCCAAGATACTATTTAATTTCTACTTTTGTAATTTGTAATTTCAGAAGGAAATAAATTCATTTATTCATTTATTCATATGGAACTCTGTTATGGAGTGACTCTAGTGGTGCGAAAGATGTTTTTCTTTGTCAAAAAAGAGCACTTAGGCATGAGGGAATCTGGCAAGCCGGTGTTTTCAGCCAATGGTTTGCTGACTCTTCCTTGTATTTTCATTTTGAATGCTTGATGTATGTGAAAGATAACCGTAGTTTTTCAATTTAAGAAGAGACATTCATGAATATAACACTAGATCTGGTGGTCGGATTGATCCGAGTCGGGTCAGGCTTGCTTATATTTAATGTTAACCCAAATTCCCCTGAAATGTGTATTAAGGTACTTGATTATTCAAAAGAGAAAATTTATATAGCACTTTTTGTGTAGTTGAGAAGTTGATATTGTGGTAATTATTCATATTGAATGAAAAAGACTAAGAAATTGTCAAAAAACCACTGATTTATTGATAATTAGAAAGACCGGTTTCTTGAGTTTATCAGAGATTGACAATGGTGTAATAACCGAAACCGGTCTTTCTAATTATCAATAAATCAGTGTTTTTTTGACAATTTCTTAGTCTTTCCCATTCAATTTATATAGCACTTTGAAATCAAAAGTAAAGCGCTATTCTCAACCAGTTCATTCATATTTCTATGAAATTTTAAAAATTCATAGTACGCAAAGAATGTACAGCTATTTTAGTGTGAAAATGTTTAATATTCTATCATCTGAAGTTTCAACAGTAGAAGATTTAAGTCTATTTTAACGAAATGGTTGAAGGAGATAGCATTTTACTCGGTTGAAGAAATGTTGAACTGCAATGCCTATCCATAATATTATTGTTTCTAAGCTGCTTTAATTTCTGGTCTGCTCTTAGATTTTGTGACTATGTACGAATGTTTTATATGAAAGAAAGAAAGAAAGAAATATTTATGGCCAAAATCATTAAACAAACTTTACAAATGTGAAAAATATAAAAATTTTCATAAACAATGCATTGCAAAAACTTAAAATTAAAATATTTTCCATTTAAAAATCGACTTTCTTTCTTTCTTTCATGAATAATTATGTTCAAATTACTTTTGTCGATGCAATCAATGTTTGTTTATTGCAATAATAAAAATTTGATTAGATTTACTCGTGGCTGGAGCTCAAGGCTTCTTTTTCCAGTCATGCCAAAAACTATTGTAATTTAATGATTATTTTATTTGTAAAAATATTTCTTGTATTCGGCAATAAATTCATTATTCATTTAGTGTCATCATCTATACTTGATTTGAAATAATCATACATCTTGCCATGCTACCAATTTCTCCTAAATAGGTTGGATAGCATTTCACACCTATTAACCTACAGGAAGTTATCGGCTCCAAAATGGTAGATTCTTGATAAACTATGAATGGATCTATCGCCTATGAATGAGAAATCCAGTTTTCAGAGCAAACCAACTTATAATCTTCAGAAGAATTTTGGCAATATACAACAGAAATCCACAAAAAAATACCTTACACACTTAAGCATCTAACATCATTACAAGCTAAATACTTATCCATTAAATTTATATAGTTGAAAAACAATGGCTATAGGCTTGTAAACACACAAAACAATTTTATACAAAATTAGAACACCATAAAACTGTTCAAAACTCAATTTAAAACATTAAAAATTCACTTAAACAGAAAAATATTCAGAGAACACAAAACCAGAACACATAGCCAGCCACCATTTTTTTAGAGAGACCCTAACAAGTACAGAGTAAAGCCCCACCTCAAAACCAGTGTTGACGTCATGAACACATCACCAATATTAAATTCCAAAAAATTATAAATTACAAGTTTAGAATTTACATTTTACATTTGTTCTCAATAAAACTTTATTTCGAAACTGTTATTTTAAATTTATATACATCCTCTATATTTATAATGATCTATTCATCTGTTAATTCTGTCAACTCAGTTTCGGTGATACCATGTAATGTGCAACACAATTATTTTACGATAAATTCTCAGTTAAAAAGTTGTCCGCATATCGATTACTCTGATATTTACTATCAAGTTTTATAGATCTCGAATTGAAGATTCGATTTTAATCGAGAAAAAATGTAATATTACAATCTATTCATTATGATGAATGAAATGTGATTGATTATTCTAAACAAGGATGAACAGTTTATATTATATCAGATATACCTGTATTAACTATACCTACAGATATTTATACTCTACAGAAGGTATAATGGCAAGGCAGAGAATCGCCAACGCAGTTCTCCTATCTTTCTCCACTGCCATTATAAAGTGGACCTCACAAAATTAGTTGAATTAATGTGAACTAGTATACTTGTATGTCTCTATTATAAGTGTCTTATACTAATGTCCTCTTTGATAGCAGTGATTAGATTTGCCTTGAAATTTTGATTACACTTATTTTAATTATTATTAAATGTCTTGTGATTACAGTTGATGAAGTTTGCCTTCTCGGTGGGAAATGTTCTCTACTCCAAGAAACTTGCAAACCAATCACAAGCGATGTGATGAATGAATAAATTCAACGATTTGGACTTATTTTTATAAAAATATGTTCTCAACAATAAAAATATTGGCTTTGAAAATTTGTAGTCCTGTATTCATTGCACAATTTTTCTCAGTTTCTAAAGGTCAGTATTCATTTCACAATTTTTCTCAGTTTCTAAAGGTCAGTATTCATTTCAAAATTTTCCCCAGTTTCTAAATAAGGTCAGTATTCATGTCACAATTTTCCCCAGTTTCTAAAGGTCAATATTAATTTCACAATTCTCCTCAATTATTTCTAAAGGTATTTTTCTGAGTTCCAGTACAGTATTTATATGCAGCTGAAGTGGCATCCACATAATATTGTTCATAAAATGAATGATTGAATGCAGTTATTAAAATAATGTTCATAAATTGAATAATTTCATGAATGAATGCATGAAAAAGACGAAAAGATGATCTACTTTGTTGAATGATAGACAAGGATATCAACACCAATGTTAATCAAATACTGCCGTTATAACGTGGACCTCACTATAGACCTAATTGTTTATTGTTTTTGAAGGGACGAATTCAAGGATCCAAAGGTTCAAAGAACCCCACACGTCAACCGAAGCTTATTGTGTTCCCAAGTAGTATATTAGTTAGGCAAACCAATACCTGTGTCCTTTACAAGAACCAGGAGTACTATACTGTACTAACATTCCATTCATCACCTGGCTGCAATCCTTGTCGCAATCCAGTGTGATATGCTTGGCAGTCTCTTCAGACTGATTAGTCCTCGTGACCTACGTGAGTTCCACTCCTGGTCTTCTTTGTCGGTCCTTCCGCTGAGGAAGGGGCGGCCAAGTTGCCTCTATGGCGCCTGGCCACCCTTGACTCAGCCTCTTGACCCACACTTGTGCCTGGAGTTTCACCCATCTCTGGTCTCTTGGGTTTTTCTTTTTGCCCCTCCGAAACTCTGCAGGGTCAAAAGCCTCACCTCTCCCAAGAAGTTTTGCCTGAATGGCCGCCCTTCTTTGAGCAGTGGTGAGTTTTGGCCTCTCCACCCACAAACTCGTGACCTACGTGAGTTCCACTCCTGGCCTTTTTGTAGGTCCTTCCGCTGAGAGAGGGGACGCCGAACTGCCTCTAGAGCGCCCGTCGCCCGGCCATCCTCGACTCAGCCTCTTCACCCACATTTGTGCCTGGAGTTTCACCCATCTTTGGTCTCTTAGGTCTTTCTTTTTGCCCCTCCGAAACTCTGCAGGGTCAAAATAAGCATCACCTCTCCCAAAAAGTTTTGCGTAAATGGCCGCCCTTCTTTGAGCAGTAGTGAGTTTTGGCCTCTCCACCCACAAACTCGTGACCTACGCGAGTTCCACTCCTGGCCTTTTCGTAGGTCCTTCCGCTGAGAGAGGGGACGCCGAACTGCCTCTAGAGCGCCCGTCGCCCGGCCATCCTCGACTCAGCCTCTTGACCCTCATTTGTGTCTGGAGTTTCACCCATCTCTGGTCTCTTGGGTTTTTCTTTTTGCCCCTCCAAAACTGCCCTGAGGGGCAGATCCCATGGGTTTGAAGGCAAGGCAACTTCTGGTGTTGCCTTGAGGTCCATTTTAGTCGCCTCCTACGACAATTAAGCATGGATAGTGTGGGTGAATTCAGGTTTTCAACACATTGTTCTGGTTTTCACTACGATGATCGACTCAAAGCTCCCCCAACCCACAGGGGCTAGTAGACCTAAAGTCTATAGTTTCTCATCACAGTTTACAACAAACTGTTGATGTTCAAATATATTATCACCAAGATGATACGCAATCACGAAATGATACACGTTGACTTGATACGGTTCACAGTTTGTATCAAGGAGCTTCCTTTCTCTACCACCTATGCCACCTAGAGTGGGGTAAACACATTCCTCTGCTGGCCTGCCGCTCAGTTCTCACTTCTCAGACACAGTTCTCGTCTAGCCTCTGTTGATATTGTTTGATAATATCAAGATTTACATCCCGGTTTATCAAAATTAATATTGTTGATAGTTTTTTTGATTCTTGACTAGTTAATAGAGATAGTCGTGAACTCTGCGTAGATTTTCTAATATGTTGAATTAGATCTAATCCTTCATAACTAAACATTTTTGTTTGTTTTATCACGTTAAAACCTGAAACGGTACCCAAAAAAATCCGTTACAGGTAATTCTAACCAAACTTTCCCAACGTGTCTGCTGGTATCTCGTGTTTTGAGCTATTTTTGGTGTAATCTTGGTGTCTTTTTGAGTAATTTTCGGGGCAAAAATGAGTGGAAAACTGTGGTTCTTTGTAATTTTTGTGACATTTGTCGTGGTGCAAGATAGTAAGGCGGCGTTGGAGAAATATTGCTCGGAAAATCGAATCAGAACACTTGGAAATTTACTGGAATTTGCAAAAGAACTGAGTTCGGCTGAGTATGCTGTATCAAATATGACCACTAAAGCGTTGTATTGCTGTGCCAAAGGATATCGGAGTATCGAATGGTGAGTTTTGTATTTATTTTTTGGTTTGGAAACATTTTCTTTTCCCCAATTTTTATCGTTTTCTAAAATGTCAATTATCAAGTGTCATTGTCAATAGCCTCTATCTTCCTGTTTGGTCAATACTTTTGTCTTCTCAATTCACTGCTTTAGTGCCGGTTGCAAAAATCTGGTTAAATTTTAACCGTGATCAATTTCATGAGAACCAATCAAAGAAGCCTTTTAGAGAAGACGGCTTCTCTGATTTGTACCTGTGAAATTAATCACGGTTAAAATTCAACCGGTTTTGTGCAACTGGCACAGAGTAAGAGAGTGAGCAGGATAAGATTAGAGAATTTAACTCATTATTCATGTAGGTTGCAATATTTTCTGGATTATACTCCAATTCACTACCGTATATAATGACAATGAAGCTAATTATTAAATGAGTATTTTTCACAATATATAAGAATTTATTGGTGAGAATATTAAGATTGAATACAATTTTAATTTTGATAATATAATGAGTAGGCTAATGTAATGTTATTGTTAAAATAATGTTACCGGTACTTATATATCGAGTAATGTAACTAGATAAATCGGCGGTGTTTCAACTATATTGTCGATTCTTGGGAATGGTTATAATAGAATATTCTTATTATTAACACACAATCAGGAGAAGAATGAAGCAAGAGAGAAAAAAGTGATTCAAATTCCTTTATTTCTGTGTTTATTGAAACAAAATTCAACTCACGTTCTAGTCTGAAAAATGATTAACAGCAATATACTGCAATACGATGATGAATCATGATTCCCTGTAGACTGAAGAGTTTAACAATAATGAAAACACAAATTTAAATTGTCAACCACTTTTTATTATTATAAAACTAATATATACAGAACCTGGTTTCGTAGAAGATGTGGCTGGTAAAGCATATAATAAAGTATTATATTATAATACTGGAAAAGTATGAGGCTGGAAAGTACCGTATAGGCTATATTATAATATTTTATAATAATAAAAAGTGTTTGACAATTAAAAATTGTGTTTTCATTATGGAAAAGTACCACAACATCACTCACAACTCAACTGTAAAGTTTTACAATAATATTGAGCAAAGATAGGTGATAAAATATGCGAAAATTAAGGTATTTTTATTACTGTAGGCCTAATGTTACACATGAAACGTTGAAGTTTGGACCTCTTTAGCTGTCCATTCTCAAAGAGAGAGAGAGAGATGAGATTAGTGCTCTTTATTATGTAAGTCACAATATTTTCTGACTTATACACTAATTCGCTTTGATGACAGTCTAGCTGATTATTCAACAAATTTTACAAAGTATGAAAAATTGATGAATCAGAATAAAGATTTAATGCAATTCTAATAAGGATGATATAATATTGTAATGTGACTACATAAATCGGCGGTGTTTCAACAGATTGTTGACTTCTTTGAAAAGGATATTATAAAATAATGTCCTTTCCGTTAACAAACAACTAGAAGAAAGATGAAGCGTGAGAGAGAGAAAAAGATTAATTTATTGAGTGCTCAACTTAATATGCAGAGAGAGAGAGAGAATTGAATTGAATAATTGCCTTTATTGAGGGCGGAGTTAGGACTAAATGTCATCTCTGCCACACGACCCTAAAGAGAGAGCGTGTGTGTGTGATAGAGAGATTAATTGATTGAGTGCTCAACTTGATATGCAGAGAGAAAAAGAGAATAGAATAATTGCCTCTGTTGAGGGTGGAGTTAGGACTCTAGGTCCTCTCTGCCACACAACCCTAAAGAGATAGTGTGTGAGAGAGAGTGATTGATTATTTTATTTATGTAGATTACAATATATACTGGCTTATACACTTTTATACAATACAGCAACATTATAGATGAATTTACATAATATAGACTAAGTAAATAATTATTGAACTGTATATGATATGAAAAAGCCATTTGGAATAACAATATTGTATTGCATCTACATAAATTGGCGGAGCTTTGGACATATCAATGTCCATTCTTTGGAAAGAATATTCAAAATATCCTTCCCACTAACTCTCTACCAAACTGTGAGTTATCTCTACCAAGTGAGAGAGTTGACAGAAATACAAAGATAGAAGGTGTGGTAAGAGAAAACATGATTCACAAAAATTACCAAAATCAGTTAATTACCAATATTCAGTGGGGTCCTTTTCCTCAAAACCGGTGAGAATTCATTGTTCCCAACGCTATAGAAACGGAATTCATATTGTCTTTACTACTGTTTAGAACTGTTTTTCCAAGTATAACGTTGTTGAGTGACACCTCCATGTTATTCTGTTCTATGGTCAAACAATACAATATATTGTCCAGAGACAATACCATTTACAATATTGTCTAGAGACAATACAACTAACGTCACCTTTCAGCTATAATGGGCCACCCTTTCAGAGACTATATGAATAGCTTGAATAGGAATGGGATATTCATCTATGGTTCTAGGAAGGTCTACTGTCCGGTAGGTTTTCAGGAATATCCAGTTTCAACTGTTGTTAACTGGTTTTAACTGTTTTCGACTGAAGTTCCAGTGTGGAGTATTTTTGGTGTTTATCTGAATATCGCGTGGGTGATTCTTGATTTTTAACTAATAGTTAACAACTATCAGTTAGTTTAGTATGAAATATTTGGAGTTGAAGACTAGAATTTCACGACGATTTTATTAATTTATTTATCACAGTGTGTACAAATACTTAACATGAGGAAAGGCACAACAGGCTCATGCCCAAAACTGTCCCATTTCACATTTATACTATACTGTCCAAATCAAAATGTTGGTTATGTCACTTTCACTTTTCAAAATACAATTTACACTCTTCAATACTCAGATTTTGGATTATTTATTTATGTAATTTATACTATTTAATAAAGGAAGGAATTGGTTTATACATGTAAAGGATATCAGACATGTAACGTCTGAACTACTGGACTGATAAACTTGAAATTTTGCATATAGATGTTCAATTTACCGAGGATGGTTATAGGGCTGATTTCATTTCTTCAAGTTTTCAGTTTGTCAAGTTTTTAATTAGACCCTTGCGGAGCACGGGTTACCTGCTGGTGCTTGAATAAGAAAGAGTATTGTACTTGCTACAGTTTTTAAAAAAAAGCTTTGAATGATTGAGGTTTTCGAGTTTTCATGAGAAAATATTTTATATAATATTTGAATCAATATAATATTGAATTCTATAGTCTCTGGTCACAGCATTTCAGCACTATAATGAGGTCCACGTTATAATGGCAGTGTAGAAAGATAGGAGGACAACGTTGCCGATCCTCTTTCCTGTCAATGCCTTCTATAGACGGTAGCTGATACAGGTTTATTGATGTAATATTAACTGTTCATTCTCGTTTAAAATAATCAATTAATATCGGGGCACCGAGCTTCGCTCGTTATTTTTATTTATTGATAAACAGAACACAATTCTCTAAAATGATCGTGTTTATATTTCACAGCTGGCTATTATGTCATCTTATGAATTTCGGGAATGCGATATTTTGATTTTTCACTCACTTTTTTACTATCCACAGCTGTTTCAGCCAAGGATGAATTATCCTTTTAATGTCGTTCAGCGAGTTTTCCCAAGGATGAGACCTAGAGAAATCGAATCTTTATATCATAAACCTACTATGTTCCAAATTTCGTGAAAATCTTTAGAGCCGTTTTCGAGATCCGTTAAACATAAATAACTAGATATATAAATACAGGAATTGCTCGCTTAATATAATAGGATATTTTATTAAGCAAAAAATTATATTTTTAAATAATTTCATATTGATTTTTCATAATTAAGATTATATTATTTTGTTAATTGATTATTAATTCTTCATTGTTAAAAGACGATCTGGCAACAGAGCAATGCGGGAAAGAGAAAGCGCTATGTGCTTTGTTGAATGATAGGCAAGGATAGCAATACTATTGCTAATTAAACACTGCTATTATAACGTGGACCTCACTATAGTCAAATCAAAGTCTAATATAGAAGCTTAGATTCAGGTTTATTTATATGCTAGAAGGTGATAATGAAAGACTATTCAGTCTTCCAAATGATGAGAGATATTATTTATTATCTTCTGACTTCCATTGTTTACGCTTCAGATTATGATAAGAAATCTTATTTTTCCAATTTTATTCATCTCTTTGTTGACTTCTAGTGTTTATGATTCGGAAGAAAATAAGAAATATCATTTTCCAATTCCATTCAGTTGGTTTTGTTGACTTTCAGTGTTAACGATTTATAGATGAAGTAAGTGAGGACTGTTGTATAGTCCAGATTTTATTTGGAAACGGGATTTTATCGTCTGTTTCGTATCATTAGTGAAGGAATGTAGCTGTAATCACTTAGCTGTCAATATAATTAGGGGCCGAAAACTATAGTAACTATTGACAATATATAGTTATTATCTATATTATAATAAAGGAAAGAACTGGCTTATACACGTACGGGATAGGAGAAATATGTTTGACGCATCATCACGTCTCAACTACTCAACTGATTAACTTGAAATTTTGCATTTTGATTCCTAATTTACCCAGGATGGTTATAGGCCTATTTTCATTCTTCAAGATTTCATTACGTCAAGTTTTAAAATAGACCCTTGCGAGGCTCGGGTTACCTGCTAGTAGTAAATATTATAATAGTATATAATATTGAATATAGTCAACTGTTTACTAAGGATCTGTGACTAAATTGTAGATATCTATAGCCATAGAGAAACAATAGCTTGAGTAGATATCCCATGGTATAGGGCGTTTATGTCGCAACTTTTACTGTTATCTCAAGCCGATAGTCCACGTATTTCTTTCCCAAAAAGCTGTGTGACTCTAATAGTCTCTCATATTGTGCCGTTTATACACTCTTACCCGGTCATACAGTAAAAATCGACAGTTATCGGCTTGAGATAACAGTAAAAGTTGCGACATGAATGCCCTATACCATGGGATATCTACTTACGCTATTGTTTCTCTATGCTATAGCTAATAATTATGTGAGTGAACATTGATTGTCAGTTGCAGATATGACTTTATTTCAATGTGATTTGTATTCAAGTTTTAACACTATAGTGAGGTCCACGTTATAATGGCAGTATTTGATTAAGATTGGTGTTGCTATCCTTGTCTATCATTCGACAAAGCAGATAGCGTTATCCTTTTCTAGATCCGCAACGAAACTGGTTTTTATAACAATGTAGGAATTGCAATTTCAGGTATAGAGATGTTTTATTTCATCATTGGAAAGTATATTTTATTGGCGAATAAGATGTAATTGATCATCTAAAACAAGAATGAATACTCAAATCATCAAAAAGGATAAAGGTGTGAGTCAATTTCACTGGCCAATGAAGTCGGTTTCAATGGTTGTTCAAAAAAAAATGTGTTGTTATTAGAACAGAGTAGAATATTTATTTAGTTCAACAAAAATATAGATTTATCCATACAGTTGAAGAACTTCAAGTTGGTACAGTCATTATAAATCATTACAATCGTAACATGCTAAATTTTTAGTTCATTGATAAAATATTTCAAAGGTTCCAGTCGCACAAACCAACCCACAAACGGACAATGAATTGAGCCTTAAATCAAATGTAAGACCTCGCTAAATTCACTACTCGTTCAAAATGAGTCTTAAAGCCTGTTGCACAAAAGCCGGTTTACTTTTAACCGTGATTAATTTCACGAGAACCAATCAGAGAATGTTTTTTTGAAAAGGCGGCTTCTCTGATTGGTTCTCGAGGAATTAATCACAGTTAAAATTTAACGGGCTTTTATGCAACCGGAACTTACACTGGATAATATTTTAGGCTCTCCAGAATTCAGGATGGTTTCTGTAGAATCATTTTATTTTCACAGAGAAATAATTGCAATTGAAGATAATATAGCCAAAATTTAAAATATTGAGTTCCCAACAGTGGAAAATATGTTTTGCTCGTCAGAATGTGGAATCATTCATCTGTTGAATCATTTCATATTCAGAGGGAAATAATTGAAATTGTAGATACTGCCAAAAAGCTATGATTAGGATTGCTATCATCTGTAATTTACAGAGGAAATTGGAGATCTGCCTCGTTCCATCCTTCTAATTTGATTGGCCTTGGAATTAATTTGTCGGGAAATCCACCACTCCTATTATATATGTAGAATTTTGAAAAATATCCAGAAAGATCCAATATCCAGTGACGTTCTATCCTAATTTTCATTCATACATGTTGAAGAATAGACTATAGTGAGGTCCACGTTATAATGGCAGTGGAGAAAGATAGGAGAACAACGTTGCTGAACCTCTGTCTTGTACAGATGGTAGCAGATACAGGTTTATTGATGTTATATTAACTGTTCATTCTCGTTAAAAATAATCAATTATATTTTATCAAGCAAGAAATTATAATTTTATAATGAATTTTCATAACTAAGATGAAATATTAATGTTAATTATTAATTCTACATTGTTGAAAGACGATCTGGCAACAGTGCAAAGCGAGAAAGAGATAGCGCTATGGTAGTGGAAAAAGATAGGAGAACAACGTTGCCGAACCTCTGTCTTGTATAGATGGTAGCAGATACAGGTTATTGATGTAATATTAACTGTTCATTCTTGTTTAAAATTGTCAAATATATTATATTTTTCAATAATTTAATAATGAATTTTCATAATTAAGATGAAATATTAATTTGTCAATTAATTCTACATTGTTAAAAGACGATCTGGAAACAGAGCAAAACGAGAAAGAGATAGCGCTATCCGCTTTGTTGAATGATAGACAAGGATAGCAATACCATTGCTAATCAAACACTGCTATTATAACGTGGACCACACTATAGAATAAATCTCTATGATAGAATGGAATCGAATAGTTTGATTTAGAGTGTATTATGATTGGAGAGTTAACAGATTAATCTCCAACAGAAAGTAAGTAGGAGAAAGAGATTGATTGATTGAGTACTTTATTTATGTAGATTACAATATATACTGGCTTATACACTTATATACAATAGCTTACAATACAGCAAAATTATGGATGAATTTACAAAATATAAATTAAGAAAATAATTATTGAGCTATATATACAGTAATATGAAAAAAAAACAATTTGTAATAACTATAGATAAAATAGATAATATTGTTATGCATCTACATAAATTGGCGGAGCTTTGGAAATATCAATCTCCATTCTTTGGAAAGAATATTCGAAGTATTCTTCCCACTAACTCTCTACCAAAAGAGAGTAGGAGAGACACAGTAAGTAGGAGAAAGAGAAACATAGGGAGAAATTTTGATATTTTCTTCTCAACTGAAAACTAAAAATCCCACGTTCTATATTCATTCAAGAGTCCTCCCACCATTGTTTAATCCACATATAAATTTACAGTAAGATTCACTTTAAACTGACAGAATTCCGCCCATATAAAACATCAATGCTGTCCATTCCACCAATGGTGACAGTAGTGAATCTCAGGATATTATTAGTGAGGTCCACGTTATAATGGCAGTATTTGATCAACATTGGTGTTGCTATCCTTGTCTATCATTAACAAACCAGATAGCGCTATCCCTTTCTAGCTCCTCAACCTTGTCAGATAGTTCCTTAACAATTTAGAAATATGATTAACAATATATTTAATCTCAATCATGAAAATCCGTGATTTAATAACTGAAAAATCCTTTTTTTATGAATAAAATATAATTGTTGATTATTGTAAAGAATGGACAGTTTATATTACACCAGATATACCGGTATCAGCTATCCTCCATTGAAGGCATTGACAAGACAGAGGTTCGGCAACGTTTTTCTCCTATCTTTCTCCACTACCATTATAACGTGGACCTCAGTATAGAATAAAATCCCCCCCTCACACTCTCTCTCACTCTCTCTCTCTCTCTCTCTATTCTATGCAAATGTATCTATGCTATCTTTGTATTCTTATGTAAAATTTTCCTTATTACTTTCCTTGCCCTACTACCATAGGTAAGGAAAGTATTGCTTTCGAAAAAAAATTAAGGTACCCTAATTTCAAGTTTTCTATATGTTTCAAGGTCCCCTGAGTCCAAAAACATGATTTATGGGTGTTGGTCTGTGTGTGTGTGTATGTATGTGAACACGATAACTCCATTCCTAATCAACCGTTTGACTTGAAATTTTAAACTTAAGGTCCTTATACCATGAGGATCCCACAATATAAATTCAATAAAAATGAATTCAAAATGGCGGATAATCACTAAAAAACCATGTTTTTCACGGTTTTCTCGAAAACGGCTCTAACGATTTTCTTCAAATTTATACCATGGATAGCTATTTATGAGCCCTATCAACTGACATGAGTCTCATTTCTTGGAAAATTGCAGGAGCTCCGTAATATTCTTGAGAAAAATTGCGGATAATCACTAAAAAATCATGTTATTCACGATTTTCTCGAAAACGGCTCTAACGATTTTCTTCAAATTTATACCATGGATAGCTATTTATTTTGGGAAAATTGCAGGAGATCCGTTATATTCTTGAGAAAAATGGCGGATAATTACTAAAAAACCATGTTTTTCACGATTTTCTCAAAAATAACTTGACCGATTTTTTTCAAATTCATACCCTGTATAGTCATTTATCAGCTCTATCAACTGGCATGAGTCTCCGTTCTGGGAAACTGATGGGGGGTCCACCCCATCCTTGAGAAATGGACTTAGTAACCTCCTTCTCGTGCATGAGGTATGTAGGTAGCGCAGTTCATAAAAAGAACACATAGTCGAGATATTTCATCTGTAGAACAGCATTTTTGACGACTTTGAAAAAATCACGACTAAAATAATTGAATTTCACAATTTACACAAAGGAAAAAGCACTCTGAAAACATTTATATATACACATATAAAGAAGTCTGATCGTAGATTCAAATATGAGCAAGGAAAGTTGTGTGAGTGTACCACACCAGATTTTTTTGTAAAGGGTTGTGTGGCAGAGAGGACCAGGAGTCCTAACTCCGCCCTAATAAAGGCATATAATCAATCAATCAGTCTCTCTTTCTCTCTCTGTCAACTTATATGATTCATAATTCAATTGATACTCCTTCAACAATGTCAATTTTTCTACGATTCTCCATTTTTTTCAATAACAAAGAAAGATTTTATTCAAGTTCTGACATGAAGATGAGGATGCTGATCTATGGCAATTTTTCAGACTGTGGGAGTGATCTTTCGATATTTTCTAAAAATATACATTTAAACCAGATTCATCCGATAAATTTTCTCACAAATCTAGCCTAAGTATGACATCAGAACGGTTGGCGGCTTGTGAAAATTTATCATTCTCATTTATTTCACAATTTTTTTTGCGACTCTATTATGGAAAATGCTGATTAATTACTTTTGCGGCTATTGTTTTTCACGGTCTCAAATAGATTGATTATTGTTTTATTGTGTTTACATCAGGGGAAAATACAATTGCAAGAGTTGGGCAAATTTTGTAAAATATTTGAAAATGGACTGGGAGTATGGGAGTTTTAACACCTTGCAGCACCTTATTTGAAGTTTATTAAGTTTCATATTTGGTTATGGTGTTGGATTATTAGTTTTTGCTACTAGTCATCCACAAAAAGTATTCCTTTTTTGTAGATTTTATTTCGCCAAAATACAAGATACATAAGACAAAAATGTAAATTATAATAAATTGGATGGAGAATTACACATATCTTTGTAATCAAATTGAACTACTGTATATAGTGGGGTCCGCGTTATATTCTATTCTCACTGGTTATAATTGCAGTGAGGAAAGGTAAGAGACCAGCGTTGCCGATTGTCTGCTTTGCCACTGCCTTGTGTAGAGGATAGCTGATACTGATTCTCTGCCTTGCCTTGCCTACAGGATAGTTGAGGATTGCCTTGCCAACTGTAGAGGATAGTTGATACCGAAATATCTGATGTAATATTAACTGTTATTCTTGTTTGAAATGATCAATTATTGACCGAGCGAAGTGAGGTCTAAGATTCAAGTCGACGGTTTGGCATTTCTCTTAATGTTTATATGTTGCGCATTTACGGCGAAACATGGTAATAGATTTTCATGAAATTTGACAGGTATATTCCTTTTTTAATTGCGCGTCGACGTATATACCAGGTTTTTGGAAATTTTGCATTTCAAGGGTAATATAAAAGGAAAAAGGAGCCTCCTTCATACGCCAATATTAGAGTAAAAATCAGACTATAGAATTATTTATCATAAATCAGCTGACAAGTGATTGCACAGATGTGTGGAGAAGCCAGTCTATTGCTGTATTTCCATAAGGTCTATAGTTTCAATCAGGTACTTGTGGAATACTGCGTGAGGTCTACTGTTCACAGAACTACTAGTATTTTAATCGTCAAGAAAATGAATTTTTCAATGATTAAAAGATAATGAATTTTCATTGTGATTGAGTTAAAATTATTTGTTATTATATTTGTTCATTGTTAGAAAAAGATCTGGGAACGTTGTGGAACTAGAGGAGGATAGCAATATGTGCTTTGTCGAATGATAGACAAGGATAGCAACACCAATGTTAATCAAATACTGCTATTATAATGTGGGATTCAATATAGTGTATTCCAACTCCAACTAAATGGGAAAAGGTTTTAGACAAAGATAAAGTTGATACTAACATCTATAACTTTATAAACTTTATCTGCCTTCACTGTCAACATGGTGACGTTAATAGTATAAACTGAGTACTAGTGTGAGTGTTTTAATTTACAGGAAAGTTTTTTTTTTTTTTAAAGTTTTCTTTTTTTTAAAAAAGAAAGTTGTTGTAGACATGAGGAAATGAAACTCAATTCGTCTGAAACTGATTGCCAATTAATTACGACAAACATGTTTTCGGAAAACAGGATAAAACTGTCATCTGCCATTGTTCCCCAAACAATATTCGTTCAGTTTTCCTTATTGGATGTTAGAGATAGTTGACAATCTCTGTCCTTGTTTAACCTGAGGTCTGGTAGTCTATTGATTAGATATTTAGATTTAGCTTGTCTCCTATGAATTTACTGTGTCAGATGCCTCATATTATTATTTACAATATAAATAATCCAAATTAAATTCTCCATCCAATTTATTTTAATATTATTGAAACTTTCGGATTGTTTAGTGTTATTTCCGGCTCTTATCAACCCTTCGAAATTCAAAATTCATCAGTCATATCTCGAATACGTAATCTCTGAGTGTTAATCTTTGGTGAAAACAGAAATTTTAAACTTAACCTCACTTTGGACTATTTATGTGCCAAAATCAAGGAATTGAAGAAGTTTTGGGCAATTGCCTGTTTCTCTTTCCAAATATCGTGTTTGTGACTGTTCTAATAAATAAATAAATAAATAAATATTGTGGGATTCATCGTAGGCTTAGATCATCTGTTGGTTTAAAAACCAGAAATGAAACATTGTAATAATAAATAAATTTTATTGTTTAATATCGGAGACCGAGCTTCGCTCTGGAGTACAAAAGCATAAAAAATTTATTACGAAAGAAGAAATTATAATAACATTCATACAGAAATGTTCTATCTAATCACAGTGAATTAAGATTTTCCCAGAGGAATGCAAAAATTTCCCTCACAAAGGCCCGGTTGCACAAAAGCCGATTAAATTTTAATCCTAAATAATTTCATGTGAACCAAATCAGAGAAGACCATTTCAAAAAGATGGTTTTTCTGGAATTTATCAGGATTAAAAATAACCCGGCTTTTTCGCAACCGGCATAAAGTATCTGATTGAATGATTAAGAAAGTTCAACAGATGAGTCATAATTTTAAGAAAACAAAGATATTGTCAAATTTCACTAAAAAAATTACAAAAAAATTTACTTTAAAATTTTACTTTAAAATTTAAAATTACTTTTAAAATTTTACATAAAAAATTTTACTTGTTAGTGAAATTTGACAATATCTTTGTTTTCTTATTATGGAGAGATTTCACAACATCACCATAAATTCTACTAATTTTATTAAATAGTCATAATTTTGACACAGTCCCACACACACTGAACTCGCTCACTCACTTCCATCATCAACAGACGACGAAATAATTATTATCAGCTGTTTTTGTAAAAATAAATTAACCTTTTCATGTCCTTCAGCGAGTTTTCCCAGGGATGAGACATAGTGCAATCGAACTTTTATATTATAATTCTACTATGTTCTGAATTTCGTGAGAATCGTTAGAGCCGTTTTCGAGATTCGTTATAATACAAACATATAAACATCTAATCATATAAACAGAAATTGCTCGTTTAATAGTATAGGATTGACGATTCCCCGATCCCATGACAGTGAGGAAGACATCGGAAGTAACAAAGTAACAAAGCAGATATAATTATGCTCATACCAACGAGTTGAGTTGAAAACAATCAATACATTACATGATTTATTTATTTATTTATTTACACACAAAATAACACAAAAACATACAAAATAAATGATATCACATTACTGTAAAGTCTTAAAATCGTGAACATTGTAATAAAGCGACCATACTTTCATGCAATCGTAGTTTAGCTTTCTGTATTGTAATAGATCACACACGTTGACTCATTCACTGGGACCTTTGTTAGCTACATTCATTCATTCATTAATTCCAAGTCATTGTCATAGAAGCTAATTCATTCGAACGTCATTCATTGAGTACTAGGAAAAACTAGTTTCTAGAATTTCGGGTAACACGGAATTTGGTGACAATAGAGTACAGTAATTTTTGTGAGACCGGTCACCTCCCTCACACATGCAACTCATTCATGGAATTCTAGGCATGAATAGACTTGATGAGTCCCTCTACTGCTGCTTCTCTATGCTTCTTCTTCTTCTCCCTCTCCTTCTTCTTCTACTTCTCCTTCGTCTTCTTCTTCTTCTTCTTCTACTTCTCCTTCGTCTTCTTCTTCTTCTTCTTCTTCTTCTTCTTCTTCTTCTCTTCTTCTTCTTCTTCTTCTTCTTCTTCTTCTTCTACTTCTCCTTCGTCTTCTTCCTCTACTTCTTTCTCCTTCTTCCTTTCTTATAATATCTTGTTAATTCGATTATGTTTTGCAATGATGTTTAGTGCAATTTATTCTCATCTAGAGTTTATCTCACGTTGTGAAACTAATAGAATATTGAAAATTCCAATTGTAGAGGTGATGGGGAGATTGTTGTGTGGGTGTACTGTACTACTAAACCAGGGAGGATTCTCCCTGCAGGACAAAAGCTCTCAGTTGTGGAAGTTTCCTAAACTCAACCTTAGAATAGCCTACGCCCTACATGAATGGAATGAAGGTAACAACAACAGCATAATGAAACCTGTAAATTTCCAAGGGTGACAGGTAGAACAAAGGATAAAGGAAGCGCCAGGAGACGAATGAGAGAGAAGAAGAAGAATAGGCGAGGAGAAGGAAGAAGATGTAGTAGAAGAAGGAGAGGAAGACGAAGAATAAGTAGAAGACGAAGAACAAGCACTAGAAGAAGAAGAGGAAGAAGACGAAGGAGAAGTAGAAGAAGAAAATGAAGAAGATGATGAACTAGAAGAAGAACAACAAGAACAAGCAGTAGTAGAAGAATTAGAAGAAGTGGAAGAACAAGAAGAAGAAGAAGAAAAAGTAGCAGAAGGAGTAAGGTGTATGAGAAGACAAAAACAGAATTTTACGAATAAGAAGAAGAAGACAAGAGGAGGAGGAGGAGGAGAAGGTGAAGAGAAGAAGGGGAAGAAAATTATGATGATGAGAATGGTGAAGAAAAAAAAAACAAAAACAAGCATTAGTCGTAGAAGAGAGAGAATTAGAAGAAGGCGAGGAAGAAGGAAAATAATTATTATTTAACGAAAATCCTAAATAAATGCTGCAAAACACCCCGAAGACTTCTGCTACTGCAGACATTGACAACAGGGTTTACAGCTAGATGGAAATTCGATGAGAACTACTATCCAAAAATTAGTTGCCAGCCCGGGAATCGAACCCGGTACCTCCCAATTGCCAGTCAGGAATGCTTACCCTTACACGGATAGCAGCGCTCATTTTATACGAAGCCATAGCGGCCAACCAGTTAAAGATGGAATTAAATAGAGAATGCATTTATTCAAATGCTAATTAATATAATAATTATTATTTAACGAAAATCCTAAATAAATGCTGCAAATCACCCCGAAGACTTCTGCTACTGCAGACATTGACAACAGGGTTAACAGCTAGATGGGAATTCGATGAGAACTACTATCCAAAAATTAGTTGCCAGCCCGGGAATCGAACCCGGTACATCCCAATTGCCAGTCAGGAATGCTTACCCTTACACCAAACTGACAATCTCTGGTTAGCAGTGCTCATTTTATACGAAGCCATAGCGGCCAACCAGTTACAGATGGAATTAAATAGAGAATGCATTTATTAAAATGCTAATTAATATAATAATTATTATTTAACGAAAATCCTAAATAAATGCTGCAAATTATAAATCTTTCGTTAAATAATAATTATTATATTAATTAGCATTTGAATAAATGCATTCTCTATTTAATTCCATCTGAAGATTGATTGATTGAGTACTTTATATATGTATATTACAATATATACTGGCTTATACACTTATATACAATAGCTTACAATACAGCAAAATTATAGATGAATTTACATAATATAGACTAAGAAAATAATTATTGAAAGTATATGATATGAAAAAGTAATTTGTAATATAATAACTATGGATAATTATATTGTTATGCATCTACATAAATTGGCTGAGCTTTGGACATATCAATGTCCATTCTTCGGAAAGAATATTAGAAATATCCTCCCCACTAACTCTCTACCAAATGAAGAAGGAGAAGGTGAGAGAGAATATGATGAAAAAGAAGTCGAAGAAGGAAAATATATAAAAGCAGAATAAGAAGTAGAAGAAGAGTAAAAAGAAGATGATGAACAAGGAGATGAACAACAACAAGAAGCAGTAGTAGAAGGAGGAGAGGAAACAAGAAGAAGAAGAAGGAATAGAGGCAGAATACGAAGAAGAAGGAGAAGAAGAACGAGAGTAGAGGTGGCGTTTAGTTTTGGTGACTTTTCACAATGCATGATTCACTATTGTCTTCTCCATTCATAGGTGGACACACATTCCCATGGAAACTTCTCAACCGGAACCAGTGTGATTCACTTGAAATTAGCAGTACAGGTTGAAGGGAAAGCCTGATGTTATATCTATACGGAATGCTGACTGGTTGACCATTGAACTAAATATAGTGAGGTCCACGTTATAATGGCAGTATTCGATTAACATTGGTGTTGCTATCCTTGTCTATCATTCGACAAAGCAGATAGCCCTATCCTTTTCTAGCTATGCAACTTTGCCAAAACGTTTTTCGACAATGTAGACATATTATTCATTAACAAAATTGTCAATCTCAATGTTATAAAGATCTATTACTTAATCATTGTAAAAAATATTTTCTTGCCGAGTAAAATATGATTGATCATTCAAGAATAATACCATTGGCCATTGGCCCATATGAATAGAACCAGAGCAAATGCTTATGAGCAAGAGCATGTAGCATAAGGTTTTGCTCATGAGCAAAAGCATTTGCTCATTTTTATATGAATAAGCTTTACCTTATGCTCCTGAACTCTGGAGCAAATGCTCACGTATTTTAAAGATTTTTCATCAGCTTTTGTAGCCTTACTTTGTTTTTATAGCTCACGGAAGCGCTAAATATGCAAGTAGGGGGCACCGCTTGTGTTTGCGTCGTCTGCTCTGTTTTCTATTTATGAATATAGTTTTAGTTGAGTTTAGAATTTTGAAATAATAGCGTGAAAAAATGTCATCACTATAATAATCTTCAGCATATTCTTATAATTTACAGATGGAATTAAATAGAGAATGCATTTATTCAAATGCTAATTAATATATAATTATTATTGTTGAACGAAAATCCCAAATAAATGCTGCAAATCACCCCGAAGACCTCTGCTACTGCAGACATTGACAACAGGGTTAACAGCTAGATGGAAATTCGATGAGAACTACTACCCAAAAAAAAAAATTCGGGGTGATTTGCAGCATTTATTTGGGATTCTCGTTCAATAATAATTATATTCTTATAATATCAATAGCCAGCCTTCTTATAATCGTCTACATTCTCATCTTCTTATGCCTATTCCCTATTTTGTGATGGCTATCTTGATATCAGGTATATATTTTGTATTTATTCTTTTGTAGGGATAATGGTGATATATATCATGGTTGAATCTAGAAAGAGTTTTATAGTTCTCAACTATTGGTTGTGATCGTATCTGGTATAGTTTCCTCTTCCTCATACGAATTAGTTGAGCCATTTTACTATGTGCAAAAGGTGATAAGCTGCTCTAGACTAGACTCACTTTTTTTGAAGCATTTGCTTCAAAAGTTGAGCAAATGCTCTAGTTTATTCATACAGTTTTGAGTATAAGCTTTTACTCTTGAGGAAATGCTCAAACTATTTTTTTTTGATGAGCATGAGCAAAAGGTTTTGCTCACGTTTATTCATAGAAAATGAAGCAAATGCTCCATATTTTAGAAGTATAAGCAAATGCTCAACTTTATTCATATGGCCCAATATTACATCAGATGTGCTGGTATCAGCTGTGATCTTTTGAAGGCATTGGCAAGGCAGAGAAACGGTAACACTGTTCCACGGTATCTTTCTCCACTGCCATTATAATGTGGACCTCAAGAATGCTGTCTGAAGTGAATGTAGGAGGCAGAAGAAGATTGAGTCCAGAGATGCGTGAGGTTCGTTCTTGGAACTCTATTTTTGAAATCGGTTTCGTTTCTCAGTATAGAATGAATAGAGAAGGATAAAGGATATCAAGAGAAGGACTACGGAAGAATAAAGGATTCAGTCATTGGACACTTTGCTGGTAATTTGAGTCTTTGAAAGCCAATCAGCTGGTAAACTGTGTTTCTTGGTATTGGAGAAATTGTGTGGTCGTTTCCTTCACACTTGACGACAGACTGAAAACTCGATCTACTGACAAATTGTACTAGTAGCTCTGTGAACAGTAGACCTCTCGCAGTATTCTCATCCACAAGTACCTGATTGAAACTATAGACCTTATGGAAATACAGCAATAGACTGGCTTCTCCACACATCTGTGTAATCACTTGTCAGCTGATTTATGATGAATAATTCTATAGTCTGATTATTACTCTAATATTGGCGTATGAAGGAGGCTTCTTTTTCCTTTTATATTATCTTTGAAATTCAAAATTTCCAAAAACCTTGTATATACGTCGACGCGCAATTAAAAAGGAACATACCTGTCAAATTTCATGAAAATCTATTACCGCGTATCGCCGTAAATGCGCTACATAATAAACATTTAAACTTTTGAACATTTAAACATCAAGAGAAATGCCAAACCGTCGACTTGAATCTTAGACCTCACTTCGCTCGGTCAATGATACCCGTAGGATTTATTATAGATTGTCTCTTATAATATTTTTAATGAGTGAATGCTAACTTCCAGTACCAGATCATTATCGTGAAGTATTGTCAACCGTGTAGTGAAATTATCTCTATCTCTTTTTTAACTTTGCCTTTGTAATTTGAGTGTTTTTGGACGCTAATCAGCTGGTAAACTGTTCTTGGCATTGGAGAAATTGTGTGGACGACTCTTTGACACTTTACAGACTGAAAACTTGTATGATATCTGTAGGATTTATTATAGATCGTCTCTTTAAATGTTTATATGTTGCGCATTTACGGCGAAACGCGGTGATAGATTTTCATTAAATTTGACAGGTATGTTCCTTTTTTAATTGCGCGTCGACGTATATACAAGGTTTTTGGAAATTTTGCATTTCAAGGATAATATAAAAGGAAAAAGGAGCCTCCTTCATACGCCAATATTAGAGTAAAAATCAGACTATAGAATTATTAATCATAAATCAGCTGACAAGTGATTACACAGATGGGTGGAGAAGCCAGTCTATAGCTGCGTACATATATTCGCGCTTCCAACCCGCACCGAGCACGCTCCTCTCTCGTACCGCCCTCGTACCACCATCGAACTACAGTCGCTCCGCCCACGCACCCATCATGAACGTTACGGAAGATGTTAGATCTTCTCGCGTTCCCCGGTCGAACCACTGTTGCTCGCCGGTCGATCATCAATCGCTCTGCTGGAGTGACGTTCGGTTGCGGAGCAGAGCGAAAGTCTGTACGCACCTTATTGCTGTATTTCCGTAAGGTCTATAGTTTCAATCAGGTACTTGTGGATGAGAGGTCTACTGCGTGAGGTCTACTGTTCACAGAACAACTAGTTATTGAGTGAATGCTAATTTCCAGTACCGGATCATTATCGTAAAATATTGTCAACCGTGTAGTGAAATTATCTCTATCTCTTTTTTAACTTTGCCTTTGTATTTCACTATCTCTTTTATCTATAAATCGCACACGTTGAAGGTCTTGAATTAAAGGTTACTCTCATTAATCATTTGACAAATTACAGTATTGTTCCAGTAGTTTCTTGTACTATCAAGAGATATAGTTCTGTTAATGAGATGGAATACTGTGCCACTGTATAATCACAATAGCTCATTAATCCCATTTCAATTACAACAAATTTGTATTACAACCAGAGTGTATGATATACGTTACTACACACTACACTCTAAACTATTACCATAGAGAAACAATAGCGTAAGTAGATATCCCATGGTATAGGGCGTTTATGTTGCAACTTTTACTGTTATCTCAAGCTGATAGTCCACGTAGTACCAGAGAAAACTCCTATAATTCTGTGGTAACAGAATTCTAACTCTTGTAATTCTGTGGTAGTACTTTCCGTGAAGCTTGATGACGCTGGTAGTCTCTCATATTGTGCCGTTCATACAGTCTTACCCGGTCAAAACAGTAAAAATCGACAATAATCGGCTTGAGATAACAGTAAAAGTTGCGACATAAACGCCCTATACCATGGGATATTCACTTACGCTATTGTTTCTCTATGATATTACATAGTATTATCTCTGGTTACAATATGTCGCAGTTTACAATACTGTACACGCGTTTATTGAAAACGATCTGGCGACGTTGCGGAGGTAGAAAAGAATAATCAATTAATTAAGATTGAACATTTTCCTGATTGATTTTATTCCTAAATCCTTAAAAATGATCTGGTAACTTAGGGAGCTAGAGAAGGATAGGGCTATCTGCTTTGTCGAATGATAGACAAGGATAGCAATGCCAGTGCTAATCAAACACTGTCATTATAACGTGGACTTTACTATAGTTCAAATCTTCCTAAAGTTCTCAACTCTTGGAAAAAGCTAGAAAATTTAAAACTTGATAATTCTCAATATGGCAATACTCTTCCAAGCAGGTTACTGTACTGAATTATCCAAGTACCAATCTTCAAACTAGTTAATATTTATCTATTTCTATCGTATCTACGGATCACTTGTTTTAAAATCCTAAGGTTCGTACAGATATACACGCCGTGAACATGAGCAATTCACTTTTAATCAGCTGATTATATCTGTATTTTTACAGAAACGGTAAGATAGATATAAAAAGCTTGGCATCAGCTGATTAAAAGTGAATTTTTTTTTTCAAATTCAAATTTATTTCCTCAAAAAAATACATTCACAGAAACAAAAATATTACATTAGTCTATGAAGAAATATCTCCCTGCAAAGGTAAAAACCTGAGCGCAGGAAGGAGTCTATATAAATTCTGATCACAACAAAGCGAATAAGGCGAACTATTCTAAGCAAAAACAATGCATAAACTATTTTGATTATTTTTCTTATGTGAAATATATTTTAACATTTATAATATATTCACTTATATTATATATATATTACTTATATTTTTCTACATTATTGCTAATGCTAATGATTGCATCTGTATATTGAATTGCTAATGATTATATCTGTATTTTTACAGAAACGGTAAGATACAGATATAAAAAGCTTGGCATCAGCTGATTGAAAGTGAATTGCTCATGTTTGCGGCGCGTAAATCTGTACGCACCTATAAAGGTAGATCGTCCGATGACGATCTGTGTGCGCCTACCTTAAAGCTGGTCGATTTTATCAGAAGTCTGTAAATGTCAGCTGACTAGAGTAAGGAGTTAACTTTCCTGTGTTCTGAGATGATGATTGTTGCTGGACTGCAACATCTATACTATTCTTCTTTACTACTACATCTTCTGCTTCTTCTTCTTCTTCTTCTTCTTCTTCTTCTTCTTCTTCTCCTTCTCCTTCTTCATGTTCTTCTACTTCCCATTCTTCTCTCTTTCTACTTCTTTCCACAGCGGGGTTAAAAACCAGTCCATCACATCACAACCTACCACAGCATCATCTTGAGCTTGTTCTTCTTCTTCCTCTTCTTCTTCTTCTTCTTCTTCTTCTTCTTCTTCTTCTTCTTCTTCTTTTTCTCCTCCATCATCTCTTTCTTCTAACCATCACGGCAGACTACCGTCGATTGTATTTTCCAAGTTGCAGAAACAAAACTATTCCGTCAATGCCATCACCGATACACTGCTACTTTTTTACTGTATTTCCTTCTCTTTCTTCTCCTTCTTCCTCCTCTTCCTTCTCCTTCTACTCCACCAACTTCTTCTGCTCCTTCTCCACCTCCTACTCACCCCCTCTTCCCTTTCTCTTCCATCATCTCCTCATCATCCTTATCGTCCACCTTTTCCTCCTTCTTATTCTTCCTTCTCCAACTCTTCCTCCTCCAACTTCTTCTACTCCTTCTCCACCACCTACTCCTCCTCCTCTTCCCTCTCTTCCATCTCATCATCATCCTTATCGTCTACCTCTTCCTCCTTCTTCTCCTTCCTTCTCCAACTCTTCTTCCTCCTCCTCCTTCTTCTCCATCAACTTCTTCTACTCCTTCTCCACCACCTACTCCTACTCATCCCCTCTTCTTTCTCTCCTCCACCATCTCCTCCTCATCCTTATCGTCTACCTCTTCCTCCTTCTATTCGTTTTCTCTCTCTCTCTCTTGTCTCGTATAGCATTTCTTTTGTCGTCTGTCTGATTGCCGGTAGGACAGTAAAACAATTTCGCAGCTGCAGCTATTATTATTATTATTGTGTTGTACGATTTGGAAAACTGGTCTCCTGAGAAGACAGTCAGAAGTCGAGGTAAAAGAAGATGAAGTAGAAGAAGAAGAGGAGGAGGAAGAATAAGAAGAGGAAGGCGAAGAAGAAGAAGGAGAAAAAGAATGATGAGTAGAGAGAAAAAAGTGGAAAAGTATGTGGAAAGGAAGAAGAATAACACTATAATAGTTAAGTTGTTGCACAGTCTTCTTGCCTAGTGAACTCTGAGTGTACATTATTATGAAAAACAAGACCAGGGAATTCCTCGACTACTTTCTGGTTTCTCATCATCTTTTTCATCTCCTCCGCCGATTCCCCCTCCTTCTTTTTCTTCTCCGTCTTCTACTACTTCTACTTATTCGCCTTCTTCTTCGTCATCGTCGTCTACTGCTTCTTCTTCTTCTTCTTCTTCTTCTTCTTCTTCTTCTTCTTCTACTGCTTCTTCGCCTTCCTTTCCTTCTTCTTGTGTTCTTCTTCCACCTCCTCCTTCTTCTTCTTCTTCCTCTTCCTACTTCTTCTACTTTTTCTTTTTCTTATTCTTCTTCTTCGAGTGTTGAACAGGTTTGTTGCAGACAGCATTGTCTCGAGCTGAAGAGTCTATTGACTTCTCTTGTATATCTTTCCTTCTGTATCAGTGGCAGATAGAATTCAGCAGAGTCTGTTGTACTTTCCAGCCGGCATAGATTGCACAAATATGACTCATATCCTATCGTATGTCGAGCTGCCTATACTATGAGATCATTGATAATAGGTGGCAAGATATTTATGATTCATTTTTAACCCAGTCTCCACAGCAATAATCTTTTTTTTTTGGTTGAATTGTTGGCGTTTCATGATCGGATAAAACGAAAGTGTCGTTGTGTTTTTGTTTTTTGTATTCAGATTGATGTTGAAAATAAGCTCGAAATTCGAGAAAAAGTGATTATCCAATATTGCAAACTGTTGGCAACTGTTGATTCTATTGAATGATTCACTATGAAGAGCTATAGCAGACCTCGTGTGTCTGCAGCGCTATTGTCCTGTCACCAGCTGGCTCAAATCTTTGAATAGTAGACTTGAGATGCGCGGGAACACTAGCGTCAGGTGATCAATTTTCATAACGGCAAGGAAAGTTGTGTGCCACACCAGAATTTTAATTATTCAACAGTAATTGTGATTCAATTTTTGAATGATTTTGTCAATTAATTGATTATTAGTTGATTGAGATACTGTATTCAAAATGAGAACAAGATGCTATTTGTACTCTCTTATGTTGGAATTGATATGGATTTTCAAGATTTAAAATATAAATCAATTTTTTTTTATGTTTACGTCATAGATTATACGTGGTCATTTTCCTAGAAGCAATAGATATGGTATTTAATGATCGTTTGAAACACAAATGGTGATGTTTCATTGTTTCTATGTAAGAATAATAGGTCTAATTATTGGTATGGATTTCAAACATTTTTATAGGAATTGTTGATAATCAAAATATAATGATAGTTGGAGACATGGAGACATTGTGCTCATGTTATTTATGACACTATAATTCTTTACGATCAAATTAAAATGGATTTTGATCAGTTAAATTGGAAATTGATTTCTTTTTTGAAATAATTTACAAAATATAAATTGAGAAAATAATTATTGAGCTGTATATAATATGAAAAAAAAAACAATTTGTAATAACTATAGATGAAATAGATAATATTGTTATGCATCTACATAAATTGGCGGAGCTTTGGACATATCAATGTTCATTTTTGGAAAGAATATTCGAAGTATTTTTCCCACTATAAGAGATGTTTAAAAATAATATTATAGAGAAAAAATAGCATAATCTTTCAGTACCAATAAAGGATAGCAATATTATACGTCTAATTGGTTCAGTAAATGAGAATTCCAAGTTTTCTGTTGTTGAACGTTACCTCATGCCTGTTGAATGCTCCGCCTAGTGTGGGCGTGTCTTGTCTCGGCCAATGGCAGAGCTCAACCTTGGTAGGTCAACTACCTATAGCTTCATTCATTCACACCTTACCACATTCTGTTGCCTGATGTTACAGCTTTCAGTTTACTAGAGATTCATAATGGTGTAACAATCGAATTTGGTTATCAATAATGTTTTGATTAATGAATGGCTTTTTAATTAATCATTCAGAATTAGACAAAACTTCTAGGATATTATCACAGGCTGAAGCCCTAAATGGTTCCAATTCTAATTCATGCAACAGTCATGACAATTTTAAGTTGTTTCATTCAACAAATACAGGATTATTATTTAATCATTCAGAATTAGACAAAACTTCTAGGATAGTACCACAGGCTTAAGCCCGAAACGGTTTCAATTCCAATTTATACAACAATTTTAAGTTATTTCATTCAGTAAATACATGATTATTTATTTATTTAAACACCTTTTTTTATGACTAAACACCTTAATCATAAAATGATTGATATTTATATAAATATATTTATTGATATTTATTTTAATGGATGATATTTCTATCACATTAACTGATATTCTTTTGATTTCTTTTATTGCAAAAAGCGAATAGCTTTGTGAATTTAACTATCTCGCGTTATTGTATGATGAAATACAAGCTAATATTTTAGTAATTTCCTATTCTAATAACAAGCTGACAACTAATATTATATTTTGTCATGCAGCAGGTCCCACTGTTTGTCTATAATGGTATTGTCTGTATTCGATAACAGTTTTATCTCAAACGAAATCCTTATCAATGAAACTAGAAATGTTTCTGGGTTTTTATCCCAAACACTAAAATCCCGAATACTAAAATTAAAAAATTGGCTACATATTTCTGGGCTTGGGCTACTATCTATTGAGCTGCTTTCATTCACTCGTTGGCCTATTCATAATCCCGTTCTAAGAATTGTAACGATTTGAACTTTCAAAAGAAATGAGTCTATGAGTAACACCCATTCTGGGAAACTGATTTATTTCTACAGACCTAGTTGGCACAGGTTTTGGCTTACGGCTATCACACTTCTGTATTTTTTCATTCTCTTTGTGTATCTTTACTTCTGTATCGTATCATTAATTCTGTATCTTTATCATCACTTCTGTATCTCTTCATTACTCATGTGTATCTTCACTTCTGTATTTTATCATTAATTCTGTATCTTTATCATCACTTCTGTATCTTTTCATTATTCATGTGTATCTTCACTTCTGTATCTTATCATTAATTCTGTATCTTTATCATCACTTCTATATTTTTTCATTATTCATGTGTATATTTACTCCTGTATCTTATAATGAATTCTGTATCTTTATCATCACTTCTGTATCTTTTCATTATTAATTTGTATCTTCACTTCTGTATCTCATCATTAATTCTGTATATTTATCATCACTTCTGTATCTTTTCATTATTCATGTGTATCTTCACTTCTGTATCGTATCATTAATTCTGTAGTCTCTTTCAATTATTCATGTGTGTCTTCACTTCTGTATCTTTTCATTACTCATGTGTATCTTCACTTCTGTATCTTATCATTAATTCTGTATCTTTATCATCACTTCTGTATCTTTTCATTATTCATGTGTATCCTTACTTCTGTATCTTATAATGAATTCGGTATCTTTATCATCACTTCTATATTTTTTCATTATTCATGTGTATATTTACTCCTGTATCTTATAATGAATTCTGTATCTTATCATCACTTCTGTATCTTTTCATTATTAATTTGTATCTTCACTTCTGTATCTCATCATTAATTCTGTATATTTATCATCACTTCTGTATCTTTTCATTATTCATGTGTATCTTCACTTCTGTATCGTATCATTAATTCTGTAGTCTCTTTCAATTATTCATGTGTGTCTTCACTTCTGTATCTTTTCATTACTCATGTGTATCTTTACTTCTGTATCTTATCATTAATTCTGTATCTTTATCATCACTTCTGTATCTTTTTATTATTCATATGTATCTTCACTTCTGTATCTTATCATTAATTCTGTATCTTTATCATCACTTCTATATTTTTTCATTATTCATGTGTATATTTACTCCTGTATCTTATAATGAATTCTGTATCTTTATCATCACTTCTGTATCTTTTCATTATTAATTTGTATCTTCACTTCTGTATCTCATCATTAATTCTGTATATTTATCATCACTTCTGTATCTTTTCATTATTCATGTGTATCTTCACTTCTGTATCGTATCATTAATTCTGTAGTCTCTTTCAATTATTCATGTGTGTCTTCACTTCTGTATCTTTTCATTACTCATGTGTATCTTTACTTCTGTATCTTATCATTAGTTCTGTATCTTTATCATCACTTCTGTATCTTTTCATTATTCATGAATGTGTATCTTCACTTCTGTATCTTATCATTAATTCTGCATCTTTATCATCACTTCTGTATCTCATCTTCAGGCTATCAGCATATAATGATTCTTTGTATTTAAACTTTCAAGTTGTCCTATCAAAATACCTGAACAATAACTATTCTAATATAGGCTACTGAGGTTCAACTTTTATTGGCAGTGAAGAAAGATAGGATATAGCGTTGTCGATTCACTCCGTTGCCACTGCCTTCTATAGAAGATAGCTGATACCGGAGTATCTGATTTAATATCAACTGTCCATTCTTGTTCATAATAATCAATTGTAATAGTTTATCTGTCAAGAAAACAGTCATATTTTTCAATGATTGAATAATGAATTTTCATGATTGAGTTCACAATTTTTTGTTGGTTTTATTATATTTCTACATTTTGGGAAAACAGTCTCAATGTTGCGGAGCTAGAAAAGATAGTGCTATCTGTTTTGTCGAATGATAGACAAGGATAGCAACACCAATGTTAATGAAATGCTGTCATTTTAACGTGGACCGCACTATATATTACCAGTTATCGTGAATAAGAGTGTATACGTCAGAATAAATGAAGAGATTCAATCTAATGTTTACATGTTTTATACAAATGAAGATGCAACATTGAATGGAAGTTGCAAAATATTAAATCAAGCTGACTCACTAGCGTACCGACATCTGTTGAGGATGAAAAGAGATAGAATGATAGGAAGTGATAAGAAAAGGTTGGTGATATTGAGAGATGGAGGGAGAGAGAAGGATTGAGTGTGTATGAGAGAGTGAATAAGCTGGACCACAGGTTGATGTGATTGAGACAATGATAGAGAGAGAAGGAGTGAGTGTGAGGTAGGGGAGAGTGGATGAGAGAGAGAAAGTGATTGTGAGATAGTTAGATCGATAGATAGATAAATGACATTTATCCACACTTTACAATAAAAGTGATGAGAGAGAGAGAGAGAGAGAGAGAGAATGTGATATAGGGGAGAGAATGGATGAGAGGGAGAGATTGATTGATTGATTGAGTACTTTATTTATGTAGATTACAATATATGCTGGCTTTTATACTTATATACAATAGCTTACAATACAACAAAATTATAGATGAATTTACATAATATGGACTAAGAAAATGATTTTTGAACTGCATAATATGAATAATTATGATATGAAAAAAGCATTTGGTAATAGCTATAGATAATATTGTTATGCATCTACATAAATTGGCGGAGCTTTGGACATGTCAATGTCCATTCTTTGGAAAGAATATTCAAAATATCCTTCCCACTAACTCTCTACCAAACTCGTAGAGTGAGAGAGATTTAGTGGAAAGAATATTCAAAATATCCTTCCCACTAACTCTCTACCAAACTCGTAGAGTGAGAGAGAGTTAGTGGAAAGAATATTCAAAATATCCTTCCCACTAACTCTCTACCAAACTCATAGAGTGAGAGAGAGAGAGTAAGTGAATGAGATAGAGAATAAGCTGGACAGCAGTTGGGAAGGAGACATAGAAGTGAAAGCATTTCTCAGTATTCAATTCATTCCAAGAAGCAAATACTAGGTAATATTTTGCAATAAAGGACACAGTCATATTTTACTGAACGCAGAACTAGCATGAGTATGAAAGAAGTAGAAGATTACAGGTTATAATTTTATTCAATATCTATTGCAATCCAGTCTAAAAAGACGAATTTTTGATAATATGATAATGGGTTAGATTATTTCTAATTCTAACCACTGAAATCTGGGTCAATCAAATCAGTTGAGTCGAAGATGTAAATCATTACAATTAAATATAAATAAATCATTAAAAACTATAATGTACTGTGTCTAAAAATTTTTCTTGGTGATATTACTGATATTATAAAGAGTTATAATATGACAGTTATGAGAGTTGAAGGCCCGGTCGCACAACAGCCGGATAAATTTTAACCGTGATTAATTCCGCGAGAACCAATCAGAGAAGGCATTTTTGATAAGACAGCTTCTCTGAAATTAATCGCGATTAAAATTTAACCGGGTGTTGTGCAACCGGCACTAAGAGTTGTAATAAAGACCGAATAAATTGATGACGTCAGATCCCTTTTCAATATTGTTACGAGTATTGATATTTAGCTGAAGCTACATCCCCCTCATTTCCCGGGGATAAGTGGAAAGCTGGAAAAGGAAAAACAATTTTCCACCTGGAGAGACGCGCGTGCGCTCGTTATTCGAACAGATTTTCCTGGAAAATTAAATTGAATGGCAGCAGTTTTGCCATTGTGTGTTTTTCCACTGACGCGCTGAGCTACAAGGAGAGTTTTCCCGAGTTTCCCAGGGATAACCAGGAAAACGCACCTAGCCTTTTCCGGGAAAACGGCGAGTTTCCCGGTCTGGATCAATAGCCATATTCTAAACTTGTAACTCAGCTCTCAGCTCCTATTATCGTCTGATATTTCTCCGATTTCAACTGAACTATTCATTTTACTCAACAATATTTTACTCTTTTTAATAAGATCTCTTTTCAACAGTCTATTATTATGATATTATGATTATGTTAAGTCCGAATAAAGCAATTCAAGTATGATAAAATGAAGATTTATTTGTTAGAAGAGTCAGCTCTCAACTTATGTCATAGTCAATGCTCGTCTGATATTTCTCCGATTTTAACTTAACAATTCAATTTCACTCAACAATATTATAATCTTTTTAATAAGATCTCTTTTTAACAGTCTATGATTATGATATTATATTATGATTATGTTAAGTCCGAATAAAACAATCCAAGTTTGATAAAATGAAGATTTATTTGTTAGAAGAGTCAGCTCTCAGCTCATGTCAATAGTCAATGCTCGTCTGATATTTATCCGATTGTAACTCAACAATTCAAAAATTTTACTCAATATTTGACTTTTCAAAATTTACTCACAAGTGATTCAGTATCGATGAATTGTGGTATTAAAAAGTGGCAACCCTTCAACTCATTGCCTGTTTTGCCTCTATGAATAGAATAACAAATCTGAAAACGTTTTTTGATTTGTATGATTTATTGGCAAAGCTTCTGACTTATTGATAAACTAACCAATTATGACTGACTAGCAGGTAACCCTTGCTCCGCTAGGGTCCAATTGAAAACTTGACAAACTGAAAACTTGACCTACTGAAATCTCGAAGGATTTAAAATAAACCTATAACCATCATCGGTAAATTAATGATCTGTATACAAAATTTCAAGTTAACTAGTCAACTGTTGAGTAGTTCAGACGTGAGTATACACTATTTCAAGTTAACTAGTCAACTGTTGAGTAGTTCAGACGTGATTATACACTATTTCAAGTTAACTAGTTAACTAGTCAACTGTTGAGTAGTTCAGACGTGATTATACACTATTTCAAGTTAACTAGTTAACTACTCAACTGTTGAGTAGTTCAGACGTGATTATACACGATTTCAAGTTAACTAGTTAACTAGTCAACTGTTGAGTAGTTCAGACGTGATTATACACTATTTCAAGTTAACTAGTTAACTACTCAACTGTTGAGTAGTTCAGACGTGATTATACACTATTTCAAGTTAACTAGTTAACTAGTCAACTGTTGAGTAGTTCAGACGTGATTATACACTATTTCAAGTTAACTAGTTAACTAGTCAACTGTTAAGTAGTTCAGACGTGATTATACACTATTTCAAGTTAACTAGTTAACTAGTCAACTGTTGAGTAGTTCAGACGGGATTATACACTATTTCAAGTTAACTAGTTAACTACTCAACTGTTGAGTAGTTGAGACGTGATGATGCGTCATATGTCCTACCCGGTACGTGTATAAGACAATTATTTCCTTTATTATATTACTAGCCGTCAGGCTCGCTTCGCTCGCCATATCCGTCTAGCCAGGGGGCTCCGCCCCCTGGACCCCCGACTGGATCATCCAGGAATGAGATCAGCAGGCTCGCTTCGCTCGCCTGCATTTTCCATTTGAGCATTTTTATCATATGTTAGGACAATCCAGTCGGGGGTCCAGACTAAACGTCTGGCTAAACGGATATGGCGAGCGAAGCGAGCCTGACGGCTAGAAATATAATATTCCCAGGATTGAAGTAGCAGTGCCCAATCAATTTTTCCGCGATAAATGCATTTAAATCTCCAACTTGGTGCTAACCTAACAAAGTCAACTCAACTTAATGCCAACCTGACAAAATTATTAATTTAGTTGCCAGTTAACAACTGTTTCGAAGAGGTACTCTATCTAGATTATAGTTCTATAGTAACATATGATATGGAAATTCCAATTATAATAAAGCGATTGGGAGAAGAAGAATATACATGCTAAAAGACGAACTTTAAACCCTTAAAAACAACCCTTAGAGTTAAAATATTGCCAAAAGATTTCTTAGTGCGCCTCTAAAGGGCCAACTGAACATACCTACCAAATTTAAATGTTTTTGGTCCGGTAGATTTTTAGTTCTGCGAGTGAGTGAGTCAGTCAGTCAGTCAGTGAGTGAGTGCCATTTCGCTTTTATATAATTATATAGATGACAAATAACTGAAGTATCTTACCCTCATCATATCAACTTCCTTCAATAAGTGATAATACCGTGAGAATGTTTGCCAGTTGTCAAACTGTATATTTCACCAGAATAATGAGTAGCTTTCTAAAAATAACAGCCACTTTTCCTTGTAAATAAAATGACATGACAGTAATTAACGCATCTGCAAATATTTCTGTAATGAGATTCACTTCAATCTGGCAACGCTGTTACGATATAGGCCTACATCGTCGATAAATTAAGAATCTATAAGTTATGCAAACTTTCAAGTTAATCAGTTGAATAGTTGAGACGTGATGATGCGTCATTCGTGAATTTCCTATCCCCCTATGTGTGTAAGCCAATTCTTTCCTTTATTGACCGAGCGATGTGAGGTCTAAGATTCAAGTCGACGGTTTTGCATTTCTCTTTATTTATGTTCCGTATTTACGGCGAAACGCAGCAATAGATTTTCATAAAATTTGACAGGTATGTTCGTTTTTTAATTTCGCGTCGACGTATATACAAGGTTTTTGGAAATGTTGTATTTCTAGGATAATATAGAAGGAAAAGGAGCCTCCTTCATACACTAATATTGGAGTAAAAATCAGAATATAGAATTATTCATCATAAATCAGCTGTCGAGTGGATTATAAATTGCATGCAATTCAATATCTCAATGGTAACTTATTGAAAACACGGCTGTTGTGTGGACTGTTAATTGCATGCAGTGAGGCATACAATAATTGATAACTTGAAGTAGCATAATATTTTCTCCCGACTTTTCTCTGCATTCAACTTGGTAAGCTTTTGATAATAGCGGCATAGCTGTTTACATCAAATTATTAGCATTGTCGATACAACAACCCAAACAGCCATTAGTTGTTTATATGCCGATGTCTCGCCGACACGACAGGACAGGACAGAATTTACTCTGATGGACAGTATTAGAGGAGACTGTGGTTTATAACTGCGCGAGGTCTACTGTTCACAGAACTACTAGTAATAGTTTAAATTAAATTACAGTTTTAGTCTTTGGTTTCATCTATCGAAACATCACATCATGCATCGACTTTTCAGATCACTATTAAGAATGAATAAAGTTTTTTTAGGAACTCCTCCCTTCAGCTAATGCAAGTCCACTGGCAAACCAGTCGCCTAGTGCGGACGTGATTGTGTGCGTCATTCGTGAATTTCCTATCCCGTACTTCAACAATAAACCAATGTCTTCCTTTATTATATTATTATAGATTATAGCCTAGTTCCACTAACCTTGAACTTGGGTTAGAAGTGACATTAAACCAGTTCGATATATAGCCAACACTATTTGAATAGAAACAAATGTCAACAAATAGCAACCTTATCTCCACATCCTATCAATATTGTTTTCCTGTTGCTATACTGTACTGTAGTATGCAGATATGAATTAGGATTCATTTCAAATTGGCATCTTCTATAATATAATAAAGGAAAAATGAGCTTAAACACGTACGGGATAGGAAATTTATATTTAAATATAGTATATTTCGCACCTAGAGCAGAAAATGAGATTTTTCCAATTTCGAGCCAGAAAAACATTTTTGCCCGTGGTGCGAACGCTATTTTTCGCCACACACAAAAATAATATATAATAAGAGAGAATAGTTGTTTACTAAGCACTTCCGAAAGCAGAAGTGGAAGATGATAGCTCTAACAAATCTGAGGTAATCTGAATATCAGGAAATTGCCCAAGTATTTTTATTTTTTATTCTGATTCGTCAAAATAACCTAAAAGTTGATGTTCGATTATGTGGGAGGTTGAGTTTATACTTTTTTATTCTTTCAAATGACAATAAGATGATATTATTATAAATGTTTTAATTATTGAATAATGAACACAAATAATGAAAAGTTTTTTGATCAGCTGTTTTTTGATCATCTTTCTTAGTTCCATGTTAGCGGCTGGAAAGGGTACTCTTTCCGGCCTGGGCCGGAAAGAAACCTGCTCTGACGTCAGACGAGAGTCGTCTGCAAACAATGTCTTTCAGATCTACGTAGGGACTGGAAAACAGCTGCTTTCTGTGCAATGTGGCGAAAAAATAATAAATAAATAAATTTTTATTGTCATTAAGCAACATTGGACAAAGTCAAAACTAATACTACACATTATACAAGTCAGAAGGTTATAAGTTAATGTAATTGAAAGTATATACGGTATACATAAACTGAGTAAACCCAGAAGAATTCAAATGTTCATCACTATACAAACAACATTGATTTGACGCATCATCACATCTCAACTACTCAACTGATTAACTTGAAATTTTGCATTTATAGATTCTTCATTTACCGAGGATGATTATAGGTCTATTTCAAAATGTACAAGGTTTCAATGGGTCAAGTTTCTAAATAGATCCTTTGCGGGGCATGGGTTACCTGCTTGTCAAATAAATATTAATGGTTAAAATGTGTTAATAATTAGACTACCCGAAATGAATGAACCCTTCTGAAGTATATTGGAGATCGAGAGATCGATGTCGCTATAGTGAGGTCCACGTTATAATGGCAGTGTAAGATTGACAATACTGTTGCTGTCCTTTTCTATCATACAACAAACAGATAGCGCTATCTCTCTCAAGCTTTGCAATGTTGTCAGTTTGCCAGAATATTTTATTTTTACTTTTGACAGTGACTGTACAAAAGGAACTCAGTCGCCATTTTTTTTTCTTCATTCTATCAAAAAACTTTGGTACACAAGTCGTATAATTGATTTAAAATGTATATTTTTGAAACAATGAAATAGTTTTTAGACATTACCGTATGAGAAACACAAATTAAAATACCTGAAATGACATTTTAAAAGTTGATAACTAACCATGACTTTATCCATGCTTCAGTTAGCCTACACGTTTAGGTTAGATCCAGAGAAAACTCTTATAATTAATTCTGCTATTATTAATTCTGTGGTTAGATCCACTCGTACCGGTATAAATAATAGTCTATTGAATGGTTATTTCAGAATTATTTCCATTGAAATTGCTAATTTTAGAAAGGATTTCTATTTTCTATCATTTAAAAAAATTGGAATAGAATACCTATCGGATAACTTAATTTCTGTTGTTTTGAAATTCAGATTGGTGTATCACAGCTTTTTAAATTAGCCGCCATTTCAGGTTTGTATAAAAATAAAAATCTGGTCTTAGTTAAGGAAGCAAATTTTTGAATCAAATTATGAAAAAATATATTTTCTTGATATATTTGACATTAAATTGATTATTTTATCAAGGAAATGATAATTATTATTGGATCAAATTTAATGGAATGAATTGAGTAACAGCTGTGTACAATCAGTGGCAAAATGGAGAGACTTGGCAACGTTTTTCTCCTATATTCACTGCCATTATAACGTGGACCTCACTATATCTGCTTTGTCGAATGATAGACAAGGATAGCAGCCCTCAAATACAGCCATTATAACGTGGACCTCACTATATCTGCTTTGTCGAATGATAGACAGGATAGCAACCCTCAAATACAGCCATTATAACGTGAACCTCACTATATCTGCTTGTCGAATGATAGACAAGGATAGCAACCCTCAAATACAGCCATTATAACGTGGACCTCACTATATCTGCTTTGTCGAATGATAGACAAGGATAGCAGCCCTCAAATACAGCCATTATAACGTGGACCTCACTATATCTGCTTTGTCGAATGATAGACAAGGATAGCAGCCCTCAAATACAGCCATTATAACGTGGACCTCACTATATCTGCTTTGTCGAATGATAGACAAGGATAGCAACCCTCAAATACAGCCTTTATAACGTGGACCTCACTATATCTGCTTTGTCGAATGATAGACAAGGATAGCAACCCTCAAATACAGCCTTTATAACGTGGACCTCACTATATCTGCTTTGTCGAATGATAGACAAGGATAGCAACCCTCAAATACAGCCTTTATAACGTGGACCTCACTATATCTGCTTTGTCGAATGATAGACAAGGATAGCAACCCTCAAATACAGCCTTTATAACGTGGACCTCACTATATCTGCTTTGTCGAATGATAGACAAGGATAGCAACCCTCAATACAGCCTTTATAACGTGGACCTCACTATATCTGCTTTGTCGAATGATAGACAAGGATAGCAACCCTCAAATACAGCCTTTATAACGTGGACCTCACTATATCTGCTTTGTCGAATGATAGACAAGGATAGCAACCTCAAATACAGCCTTTATAACGTGGACCTCACTATATCTGCTTTGTCGAATGATAGACAAGGATAGCAACCCTCAAATACAGCCTTTATAACGTGGACCTCACTATATCTGCTTTGTCGAATGATAGACAAGGATAGCAACCCTCAAATACAGCCTTTATAACGTGGACCTCACTATATCTGCTTTGTCGAATGATAGACAAGGATAGCAACCCTCAAATACAGCCTTTATAACGTGGACCTCACTATATCTGCTTTGTCGAATGATAGACAGGATAGCAACCCTCAAATACAGCCTTTATAACGTGGACCTCACTATATCTGCTTTGTCGAATGATAGACAAGGATAGCAACCCTCAAATACAGCCTTTATAACGTGGACCTCACTATATCTGCTTTGTCGAATGATAGACAAGGATAGCAACCCTCAAATACAGCCATTATGTGGAATTCACTATAGTTCGAGTACTCCAACTCCAAAGTACTTTGGGTAATTTCATTGAGTACTTGAAGTACACTGGCATTCAACAAGTGGTTTGGGGATTTACATTCACTGGCAAATGTAAACACTTGACACGAAATGTAAACACAATTAATTTGAACACATTCTCGCGTTGTCCTGATTCGAATACTGAATAAACAACGATTAGTTTGTGATTAAAGTTTGTTTACTTATAATTTGGAAATGTGGTCCCAAAGAGAGTATAATAGTATACGGCTTACTATCTACACTATAGTATACTGTAATAGTTATTTGTGCAACTAGTACACAAAGTGACAGTTTGCTGCACCGAAAGAAACGTTTACGCCCGAGCCGTAGGCGAGGGCGGAATGGTTTCTTGAGTGCAGCAGAGGAACTTTGCGCACGTATTTCACATTAAGTTTTTCCTACAGTTACCATTGAATATGAAAAGTGGGTAATTATGGGTAAAATTGCCTGAAATGCATCAAATGTTTTTCTGTGTAATTTTATTATTGATAAAAACCTTAATCCTAAAATCCTAAAGTCCTCGTTGTCCTTGGTTATAATATATAATGAATAATAATTAGCGCGTTGCACCTCTGCTCACTATAGCAGCCACAGCAGTCACTGTTACCAACTTCATTTTGATTTTGCTGCACTGTTGCTCCATATAACCTACTAAGTATTTTGCGTTGCCATGTTGCAAATCTGGAGTGCAGAAAAATTTTTCCCGCACTAGAGCGGAAAAGTGATTCTTTGCGTTCTGTAATCAGTGCAGCAATGGCCACTTTTCAACGTAACTGTAGGAAAAATATATTTGAACACATTCTCGCGTTGTCCTGATTCGAATACTGAATAAACAACGATTAGTTTGTGATTAAAGTTTGTTTACTTGTAATTTAGAAATGTGGTCCCAAAGAGAGTATATAGTATACTGTGTACTGTATACTATCCTTGATGTGCTCCTATAGTGACGTCCACGTTATAATGGCAGTGGAGAAAGATAGAAGAACAACGTTGCCGATCCTCTGTCTAGTCAATGCCTTCTATAGATGGTAGCTGATGCAGGTTTATTGATGTAATATTAATTGTTCATTCACGTTTAAGATAATCAATTGTATTTTACTAACCAAGAAAATTATATTTTCTTACAGTTACGTTGAAAAGTGGCCATTGCTGCACTGATTACAGAACGCAAAGAATCACTTTTCCGCTCTAGTGCGGGAAAAATTTTTCTGCACTCCAGATTTGCAACATGGCAACGCAAAATACTTAGTAGGTTACATGGAGCAACAGTGCAGCAAAATCAAAATGAAGTTGGTAACAGTGACTGCTGTGGCTGCTATAGTGAGCAGAGGTGCAACGCGCTAATTATTATTCATTATATATTATAACCAAGGACAACGAGGACTTTAGGATTTTAGGATTAAGGTTTTTATCAATAATAAAATTACACAGAAAAACATTTGATGCATTTCAGGCGATTTTACCCATAATTACCCACTTTTAATATTCAATGGTAACTGTAGGAAAAACTTAATGTGAAATACGTGCGCAAAGTTCCTCTGCTGCACTCAACAAACCATTCCGCCCGAGCCGTCGTTTCTTTCGGTGCAGCAAACTGTCACTTTGCGCACTAGTTGCACAAATAACTATTTCCAATCAATTTTCATAATTCAGATGAATTATTTTGTAAATTGATTAATCATTCTACATTGTTGAAAGCGATCTGGCAACAGAGGAAAGCGAGAAAGAGATAGCGCTATCCGCTTTGTTGAATGATAGACAAGGATAGGATTACCATTGCTAATCAAACACTGCCGTTATAACGTGGACCTCACTATAGTTCTGCTTTTAGCTTGCATTTGCTCTTCAATTAAAATTAGTTCTCATTTATACCACAGTTATTCACTAAAATGCGATTCACTTCAACCTTGTGTTAACATTTCTAATTGAGGACATTAATACTTCCCCATCCAACCAATGTTGAGAGTTTAAAGTAATTCTCACTTCACTATGTTGGTAAAGCTGTGGGAAACATATAACTGGCTTTTACCCACCAACAGATCTGTTTCTCTTACAGTATTTTTATGTAAACAGTTGAAATCTATTTCATGGATATTCTCGATTATCCTCTACTTCTTCTTCTTCTTCTTCTTCCTCCACCTTCTTCTTCTTCTTCTTCTTCTTCTTCCTCCACCTTCTTCTTCTTCTTCTTCTTCTTCTCCTTCTTCTTCTTCTTGTGTTCTTCTTCTTCTTCTTCTTCTTCTTCATCTTCTTCATCTTCTTCTTCCTCTTCTTCTCCTTCTTCTTCTTGTGTTCTTCTTCTTCTTCTTTTCTTCTTCTTCTTCTTCTTCTTCTTCTTCTTCTTCTTCTTCTTCTTCTTCTTCTTGTTTCTTCTCTTCATCTTCTTCATCTTCTTCTTCTCTTCTTCTCCTTCTTCTTCTTCTTCTTTTCTTCTTCTTTCTTCTTCTTTTCTTCTTCTTCTTCTTCTTCTTCCACCTTCTTCTTCCTCTTCTTCTTTTTCTTCTTCCTCTTCTTCTTTTTCTTCTTCTTCTTCTTCTTCTTCTTCTTCTTCTTCATCTTGTGTTCTTCTTCTTCTTCTTCTTCTTCTTCTTCTTTATTATCATCTTCTTCTTTATCATCATCTTCTTCTTCTTCTTCTTTCACTTTATGTTAACATCCCACCCAACTCTTGTACATAGAAAGGATGGTGAGGATGGTTCTTTAATTGAATGGTACTTTACCTGTTAATCGCGGACACCCATGACAGACTAGAATTTCCAGGTTAGGACAGTTTTCAGCCACACTGCAAATTGCGTCATCGGTTATCAGCTGGCAATTGTTCATCTTCACCTCTGACAACGTTCGACTGCAGGCACCGTAGATCGAGTACATCGTTAATAGAATACATTTTTAAGTGTGTGACTCACGAGGGTCTCAAGGAAGATAATATTGTTTTGCTTTCTGTCTGTAGTTATTGTGGGAAAGACATTCTACAGATGTAAATATTGGTATTGTGACTGATTAAATTGATGTTGATGTCTTTCAAATTGAGAAAGTCAAATTGTCAAAAGGGAAGAAATCTAGTTTGGTTAATAGCAACTTTCAATTATCTATCAAATAAGGAACAGAATCATTCGAGATTGACGATTGAAAATTGGTTTTGAAAGATTCTTTCTTTCTGAAAAGGAAAACTGATGGAATATTTTCATTTCTTCCTTTAGAATATAAATCATATTTTCTTCATGATACTATCATGTCAGCAATAGTCATGGATATCTTTTTCTTATTGACAGTTTGTGCTAATGTTTAAACTTTGAATACAGGTGCAAATTTCATGGATTTCTCTTGGAGGATATAGTTCATGACAACGTTAAGGCCCGCCGCAAAGTAGACCCACGCTAATCCAAGAAAAGCAACCCATGTTTTGTAAACCATTGCTATAGAATTATTCATAATCAATCAGCTGACAAGTGGATTATTCATTGCATGTATTACACAGATGTCTACAGAAGCCTAGCAATGGTTTACAAAACATCCCACGGCGTGGGTTGCTTTTCGTGGATTAGCGTGGGTCTACTTTGCGGCGGGCCTAATAGTCTCTAGACAGCCTGCTGTAAGACTAAAATAATGAGAGAACTCAAGTGACAATGAGAGCTCAAGTGGTTTGTAATGAATAAATTTGATCCCATAATTTTCCAATTACCAAGATTATACTCAAGATCAGAGGTAATATAACTACTGTATCATAATACCAAATTTGTTCATAATTTATGATTCGATTCTACAGGTGTCATTTTTCATTAAGTAGATCGTTTTACTGCGAAACACAACACATGAATTTCATTTGAACAAACATTTAAGAATTCCTTATATGGTTCAGTTAACGACTGTTCATTTCCTACTAAATATTCCAATATCTGTGAACCTAGTGATCGTGGATACGATTAGATAAAATTCTTCTAGATATAGTTATTAGTTTTTGAAAATTATGTGACTCGAAAATAATATAGTTCAATGACCAGTCAGACAATTGCATTTTACTGAGCATGCGCAGTTCACGAGCGAAACCTGGCTGGGTTTTTATTGTTTTTCGCTCGTTTTGCGTCGGTGGAATGAAATGAAAATGAATAATATTATTCCAAAATGGCAGCACACGATGTTCGAAGAAACGGACGGGGGACAATAGGTTTTTTTTTTAGTTTTGGTCGCTTTTTCTGAGCTACTGCATTCAGTGAGCGACAGAAGAGTAGAAGAAGAAGAAGAAGAAGGAGAAGAAGAAATAGAATGAGAAGAAGAAGAAGACCTGGAGAAAGAAGAAGAATTGGAAGAAGATGAAGAAGAACAAGGAGGAGAAGAAGAAGACGAAGTAGAAGTAAAATTATGAGGAAGAGGAGAAAAGAATGAAGAAGAGGAAGAAGGAGATGATTTCGCAGGAGGATGAGGATGAGAAATAGTAGCATGAAGAAGAAGAAGAAGATGAAGATAAAGAAGAAGAAGGAAAATGGAGACGAAAAGAATACGTGAACAGTATGAGAAAGTAGAGGTAGAAAGGGATCAAAGATGAGGAGCCGCCAAGTTTAGATGTCATTAGACTCGTAAAAAATTGAAATCGCATATTTTATATACCTGTTTATGTGCTGTACACATGTAGGTTATGACTATAAGATGAATATCTGTAAATTTTCTTGCTGTTATACGTCATATCTGTAGCATGTTATTGATGTTTTAATGCTACCTGGTGATTTTTATAGTTCTCTTTAAGCTCTCTTCTATAGTGAGGTCCACGTTATAATTGCATTATCTGATCAATATTGGTGTTGCTATCCTTATCTATCAGCCGACAAAGCAGATAGCCCTATCCTTTTCTATCTCCCAAAGTTACCTACCAGATCATTTTTTAAGGATTTAGGAATAAAATCAATTAGGAAAATGTTCAATCTTAATTATGGTAATTGATTATTCAATCATCGGAAAAAATATGACCAATAAAATAATTGGTTTTGTAAAGAGGAATGAACAGTTAATATAACATCAGATATACTGGCATCAGCTATTCTCTAATAGAAGGCAGTGGCAAGGCAGAGAATCGGCAACTCTGTTCTCCCTTCTTTCTCCACAGCCATTAAAACGTGGACCTCAATATAGAATACAATCAATCCCATCAGACCTTCTCAACTTATATGATTCATAATTAAATTGATACTCCTTCAACAGAAGGCAGTGGCAAGGTAGTGAATCGGCAACGCTAGCCCTATCCTTCTCTAAGGTGCGTACAGACTGTCGCTCTGCTCCGCAACCGAACGTCACTCCAGCAGAGCGATTGATGATCGACCGGGGAGCAAGTGTGGGTTCGACCGGGGAACGCGAGAAGATCTAACATCTTCCGTAACGTTCATGATGGGTGCGTGGGCGGAGCGACTGTGGTTCGATGGTGGTACGAGGGCGGCACGAGGGAGGAGCGTGCTCGGTGCGGGTTGGAAGCGCGAATATGTGTACGCAGCTTTAGAACCGCAACATTGCTAGATAATTTTTCAACAATTTATGAATATCCTAAACTATTAAACGAGCGATTACTGTTTATATGTTTAGATGTTTGTATTTTACCTTATCACGAAAACTGCTCTAACGATTCTCACGAAATTCAGAACATAGTAGGTTTATAATATAAAAATTCGATTGCACTAGGTCTCATCCCTGTGAAAACTCGCTAAAGGACATTAAAAGGATAATTATTATTCATCCTTGGAAAAACAGCTGATAATAATTATTTCGTCGTCTGTTGATGATGGAAGTGAGTTAGCGAGTTCATGTGTGTGGGACTGTGTCAAAATTATGACTCAGCTGTTGAACTTTAGTAATCATTCAATCAGGTACTTAGTGCCGGTTGCAAAAAAGCCTGGTTATTTTCAATCCTGATTAATTCCAGTAGAACGATCTTTTTGAAATGGTCTTCTCTGATTTGGTTAACGTGAAATTATTCAGGATTAAATTCAACTGGCTTTTGTGCAACTGGGCCTTTGTGAGGGAAATTTTTGTATTACTCGGGGAATTAATCTCAATTTACTGTGATTAGATAGAACGTTTCTGTATGAATTTTATGAATGTAATTATAATTTCTTCTTTCGTAATAAATGTTTTATGCTTTTGTACTCCAGAGCAAAGCTCGGTCCCCGATATTCATAGATAGTAGACGACAATAATCAATCGGCTTGAGTTGAATATATTTGGCCTGAGTTGACAAAAAAATCGGCTTGAAATTCAGAACATGAACGACCTGTATCATAGGATATCTTCTTATATCTACTATTCCTTTTGTCTATGATATTATGTTGTAATCCACTCAAAGAATGAAATCTAATCATTTCTTATGTCTCACTAGCTTGCAGCTTAGATTTTTCTCAAATTATTAGTGTATTACTTTCGTTTCTGTATGAATTATGAACTTTATTATGATTTCTTCTTTCGTAATACATTTTTCATGCTTTTGTACTCCAGAGCGAAGCTCGGTCCCCGATATTAGATGATATTAACCAAATATTCAATCTCAGTTCTCATCTCTATACAAGGCACGTTTTTCAATTAATTAACAAAATATCCAATCTTAATTATAAAAGGAGCGTTTTTCAAGTAATTAACAAAATATTTAATGTCAATTATACAAGGCACGTTTTTTAAGTAATTTCGTCGTGTTGCAGGTTCAAGGACGATAGGCCCTACCCCTGGACACAGGGTGTGTCGTCGCTGATTTTGAACCCCGATTCGGCCAATCAGAGCGTTTACACGCAGCGACTGACGCAGGAGGACGCCGGTGTCTACACGTGTCGCGCCACCAACGACACACACCTTATCGAGCATCACATCAGACTCACCGTTTTTCGTGAGTATTTATGAAATTCAGTACATGTATGTCAGCATTTACAAGAAACATATCAGTAAAAATCGAATTCGAATGATATGGTTGGAAAGAGGAAGAAATTTCCAATAAGATTCCTATAATTTGTGGGAATGTGCAACTTGCGCCCAGCGGTCAGAATGTGCAACTTGCGCCCAGCGGTCAGAATGTGCAACTTGCGCCCAGCGGTCAGAATGTGTTTGGGCACTCACAGATTCAACGTAACAAAGTGAACGTCCGTGACGTCATCACAAGTGATGCCATTTCGCTCTCACTAGCAGCCGACATTACGTTCCCCGACTGAGGGAGCGAAATTCAAATTCACTACAGTATCCTAAGGAAGCTTCAAGCTAAACACTACTTATCATGACAACATATTAGTCAAGTTAATGAGATACATATTTCTATCCTATAATTACATTCTAATTGATATTGAAAGATTGGGCTAGAAACATGATTGTACAATCACTCATTAAGATACAGTCATCTTGAATGAATAAAATCTGGATTTTAAATTCTACAGGCTTTTGTGCAACCGGGCCTTAAACTTCTAAAATATAACATCTAGAATATTTCTACTCCAGTATAAGAGTTCAGACAGTATAACTTCTTGAAAGAAAGAATAAACAAATTACTATCTTGATAGAATCATAGAGAAACAATAGCTAAGTAGATATCCCAGGGTATAGGGCGTTTATGTCGCACCTTTTACTGTTATCTCAATAGTCCCCGTAGTTCTTTCCCGTGAAGCTGTGTGATGCTGGTAGTCTCTCATATTGTGCCGTTCATACACTCTCACCAAAAAAAAAAACAGTGAAAATCGACAATAATCGGCTTGAGATAACAGTAGAAGTTGCGACATAAACGCCCTATACCATGGGATATCTACTCAAGCTATTGTTTCTCTATGATAGAATGCATCTAATATTATGCTCCAGCCATGTATTGTACTATAAACCAAGTAGTAGCACCCCATGTGTAATAAGTTGAATATTTCTTACATTTTGAATCTCTGAAAATTTTAAAAATTTTATTTTTTGTTTCAGAATCAAGCAGCTATGTCGACGAGCCGAAACCGACTTACAAAGTACCTGAAGCCCACTTTGCCAAAATTGATGAGCCGGCAAGACTTTACTGCGAGGCTTTTGTTGGTAAGAATTCTCAATTTTTTGTAATAAATACTTAATAAAGTTGATTCAGGAGTAAACTTATACTGTACATCTATACTCCGTACAAAATTACTTCTGACTTGGGAGGGACATGCGCAGTAGAGAAGGCATACAGAGGTAGGGATACAACGGTGGTGATGTTGCCGTTTTGAACCGGCCAGAATTCTCTAATTTCTAGTGAGTATTCAAGCCTTCATGTTAAACTCATGGAGTTTCCTCTCTGAAAGCCTTCAGTCGACTGACTCAAATCGACAAATATTGGCAACTGCGCTTCTACCTATGACTCTATTCATCACAGTAATTGGCTGATCTCCCTCCATTTCTCTGCACCGCATATTCCTCCAAGTCAAAAAATATTTTGTACGAAGTATAGTAAACGTGTATCTAGGAGTAAACTAGAACGGTATCTTCACTCTACGATAAAACTCCGTTCCAGAGTTCAAGCAGCTAGCTTTTTGGGGGGGGCCTACATTAGTATTATAATAATTAGAAACCTCAATGTATTATTCTCTTTGACTGGTAGATCTTGTAATTTTTGCTGTTATTAAAAATGAGAAATTATTTCATTATATTCACAGCTCTCAACAAAAAATGTTCAATTTATTGTCTTGAAAAGAATTAGGCCTTTACAAGTTCCGTAAACACTTTGAGAGTTAAGTGTAAGAGAGGGCCGACTGCGCCCTAACTTCGCCCTCCCAGGTATAAAATAAAGGCAGTCATTCTATTCTATTCTATTCCCACAACTACAGTACATTGATAGGTTTCATTGTTTATACTGAATAGAGTATAAGTTTTGGACATTTTGTTACTCATTTATGATTTATGATCTAGCTGTTTATTGAGAAATTATTGACATTTTTGTAATATTTCAGGAAAAAGTGATTTCCAATAAGATTCCTATAATTTGTGGGAATGTGCAACTTGCGCCCAGCGGTCAGAATGTGCAACTTGCGCCCAGCGGTCAGAATGTGCAACTTGCGCCCAGCGGTCAGAATGTGTTTGGGCACTCACAGATTCAACGTAACAAAGTGAACGTCCGTGACGTCATCACAAGTGATGCCATTTCGCTCTCACTAGCAGCCGACATTACGTTCCCCGACTGAGGGAGCGAAATTCAAATTCACTACAGTATCCTAAGGAAGCTTCAAGCTAAACACTACTTATCATGACAACATATTAGTCAAGTTAATGAGATACATATTTCTATCCTATAATTACATTCTAATTGATATTGAAAGGGCTAGAAACATGATTGTACAATCATTCATTAAGATACAGTCATCTTGAATGAATAAAATCTGGATTTTAAATTCTACAGGCTTTTGTGCAACCGGGCCTTAAACTTCTAAAATATAACATCTAGAATATTTCTACTCCAGTATAAGAGTTCAGACAGTATAACTTCTTGAAAGAAAGAATAAACAAATTACTATCTTGATAGAATCATAGAGAAACAATAGCATAAGTAGATATCCCAGGGTATAGGGCGTTTATGTCGCACCTTTTACTGTTATCTCAATAGTCCCCGTAGTTCTTTCCCGTGAAGCTGTGTGATGCTGGTAGTCTCTCATATTGTGCCGTTCATACACTCTCACCAAAAAAAAAAACAGTGAAAATCGACAATAATCGGCTTGAGATAACAGTAGAAGTTGCGACATAAACGCCCTATACCATGGGATATCTACTCAAGCTATTGTTTCTCTATGATAGAATGCATCTAATATTATGCTCCAGCCATGTATTGTACTATAAACCAAGTAGTAGCACCCCATGTGTAATAAGTTGAATATTTCTTACATTTTGAATCTCTGAAAATTTTAAAAATTTTATTTTTTGTTTCAGAATCAAGCAGCTATGTCGACGAGCCGAAACCGACTTACAAAGTACCTGAAGCCCACTTTGCCAAAATTGATGAGCCGGCAAGACTTTACTGCGAGGCTTTTGTTGGTAAGAATTCTCAATTTTTTGTAATAAATACTTAATAAAGTTGATTCAGGAGTAAACTTATACTGTACATCTATACTCCGTACAAAATTACTTCTGACTTGGGAGGGACATGCGCAGTAGAGAAGCATACAGAGGTAGGGATACAACGGTGGTGATGTTGCCGTTTTGAACCGGCCAGAATTCTCTAATTTCTAGTGAGTATTCAAGCCTTCATGTTAAACTCATGGAGTTTCCTCTCTGAAAGCCTTCAGTCGACTGACTCAAATCGACAAATATTGGCAACTGCGCTTCTACCTATGACTCTATTCATCACAGTAATTGGCTGATCTCCCTCCATTTCTCTGCACCGCATATTCCTCCAAGTCAAAAAATATTTTGTACGAAGTATAGTAAACGTGTATCTAGGAGTAAACTAGAACGGTATCTTCACTCTACGATAAAACTCCGTTCCAGAGTTCAAGCAGCTAGCTTTTTGGGGGGGGGCCTACATTAGTATTATAATAATTAGAAACCTCAATGTATTATTCTCTTTGACTGGTAGATCTTGTAATTTTTGCTGTTATTAAAAATGAGAAATTATTTCATTATATTCACAGCTCTCAACAAAAAATGTTCAATTTATTGTCTTGAAAAAGAATTAGGCCTTTACAAGTTCCGTAAACACTTTGAGAGTTAAGTGTAAGAGAGGGCCGACTGCGCCCTAACTTCGCCCTCCCAGGTATAAAATAAAGGCAGTCATTCTATTCTATTCTATTCCCACAACTACAGTACATTGATAGGTTTCATTGTTTATACTGAATAGAGTATAAGTTTTGGACATTTTGTTACTCATTTATGATTTATGATCTAGCTGTTTATTGAGAAATTATTGACATTTTTGTAATATTTCAGGCAAAAGTGATCTTCCCGATGAAATCAACACAATTACTTGGATGAGACCTGGCATTAATATGACGGAGCTACTTGCTGAGGAAAGGATCAATACTACTGAGATTTACAGGTGGGCTTATAATATTTTTTTTTTTAATGTAGTACTTGTTGAGTGGCTCACTACGTTCAGACAAACTGCAAGTGCGACAAATCGAAGAACTGACGTCCCTCGGCCCATTAGGTCACCTGAGAACATTGAGACAGTGAGAGTTTCAATGTTGCGATCACCACAGCGTTCTGTGTGCAAACATGCGTCTGCTCTTGGACTCAAGAATATTATATTTTGCACTAGTACAATCCAGACTGCAATATGGGATTCTCAGCTGGGGGGTGCTTGTAAGAGTTACCTTGAAAAGCTGAGAGTATCTCAGAATAATATAATTCGTATAATGTGCAACAGTACTAGAAGAGAAAGTTTTTTTCCATTATTTTCCTTCATAAGAGCATTACCTCTACAACATCTCTTTGTATATAAAGTCTTAAAGCTAATCTATGTCAGAGCTGGCAATACTGGTACAGAGAATTTATATTACAATACAAGAAGAATCACACAATGAATGTTTCGTTTACCAAAAGTCAATAAATCAATTTTCAAGCAATCATTCCAATATGTAGCTCCAAAATATTTCAATCAATTACCATACGAAATCAAATCATCTGAAAATATTAAGTTTTTTTTAAAACTTTCAAGAGCTTGGCTAATGTCTTTCCAAGAATTAGTTTTTCTTTATGCAACACTGACATAAGTATGAATATGTTTATAAAAAAAAAAACAGGTTCTAATAATATACAGATTAAACATTGCCACAAGTGGCAGTAACATACATTTTTTTCTCTTTTCGATAATTAGAATCGTGAGAAATATATCGTAGAGTAGTAATGGTTTTTTAATACATTCATATAAAATAATAATGATAGACTATATTTTTTTAATATTCAAGATAAATTGTACTGGTTGTATATTTTGTTCACAATGGTTTGCAGACGTCACGGAGTGCAAGAGATTTTTAATTGATGCTGGACTCAAAAATCAATGGATTTTATTTTTGTATAATTTTAAATCAAGTTATAATCATTATGTATTTTTTTGTAATGATGATTAATTTTAAGTAGACCCCGAATACTGTTTAGAATGGTCAACTTAGTTCCTACTTTTTAAATTGTAATTTGTTATGTTTTTTGTGAAAGGAATCAATAAATTTCATTTCATTTCACTTTCCGATCGTTCTGTGAGACGAATTCTTCATGATAATCTTCATTCCCATTTATACAAGATGGCAATTGTGCAGGAACTTTCTGAACGTGACTTGAATTGAGGGAGCACTTTCCAGGACGCCTCATCTCAATTAGGAGCGATTTGGAGTGGCCAGCCCGATCTCCCGATTTGAGCCCTTGTGATTTTTTCTATGGGAGTTTTTGAAATTCCTTGTTTATGTGAACCGTCCAAGGACCCTACAAGATTTGAAGACCAATATCAGGGAATAAATTGCTAACATGACGCCTGCAATGCTGGCAGGAGTCATGACAAACGCCAGAAATCGGATTGGGGGATGGTCACCTACCTGATTTGATATTCAAAACTAGTTGAAACAAAACTTTATATATGTGTCTTCATTACAAAAATGAATAGAAACTTTCTGATCCATACAAAGAGTTTTATTCACTTTTAAAAAGGAAATTTCAATGGTGACAATGGTGTAATAACCGAAACCGGTCTTTCTAAGTATCAATAAATCTGTGTTTTTTTGACAATTTCTTAGTCTTTTTCATTCAATATGAATAATTACCACAATATCAACTTCTCAACTACACAAAAAGTGAAAGGAAATTTCACTGCCGCACTCTGTATTTACTGTGCAATTCTCAACTGAACATTGATTTCTGATTTTTCAGGGACCAGCTACAGATTATTGGGTCTTACTTTTTGATTGACAAGGTGAAGTTCTCCGATTTCGGCGATTATTTCTGCACTATCAGCAATTCTGACGATCAATTCTTGACGGTCAATACTTCTCTCAGAGAAATCAGTAAGTAAAATCATAGAATTAACTATAGGGTTATTTAGTTGTTCAAGTTTTCTCCACGTTAAAACACAAGTCAAACTGTTTTGAAGCATCTAAATTTTAGAATCTACTTTGTGAAAATAATTAAGGACTGTAAATTTTGTGAAGTGAACAACTATAAGACTTCTATTTCGGACTGTGTGTAACCTTATCTAAATTTGGGAGAGTAATAACACAGGGTTACCTTATTTTTTCTCTACCTATCATTCTGCTTAACGTGCTCAGGCTCAAAAGGTTTCGATCCTACCGCATACTTATGTTTCTATTTAAACTAATCGCCAATAAGAGCCCTGATTATTTGAGTATTAGATTTCTGGGAGAGGTGGAACTAGAAATAGTTTGTCTGTGTTGAGTGTGCCGAGGCATCGTACGGTGGTCTATAACAGGTCTTTTCATGTGACTGCCTGCCGACTGTGGAACTCGCTACCAATGGAGGTGAGGCAATTCAGCGGCAATCCCAGTTCAGTGCGGCTGTCATGAACTTTGTGAGGGGGGCTGGCTGGAGCGACTTATAGCGACTGTGTATTGATAAATATATCTTCTTTGTACGTGTGTGTGTGTGTGTGTGTGTGTGTGTGTGAATGTAGAATCTGGAAATTGGCTCCTTGATGGTATTTGTTTACAATCAATTAAATATAAATGTGATTTACTTATTCACTTCAAGATTTATAATAATATGTAGGAATGGAATGTATAGCAAACACTATAGTTGTCGTTTTGTATTTTGTATACATTAGGATCTCTTTTTTTTTTGTTGTTCACTACAGTGATGAAGTATCAGTATTGTTTTATACATTTTTTTCCAAGTTAATTTATTTTGTTCTCTTTTCAATTATTTAAAATTTGTTATCATTTTAATAAGTAGGTATTGTTTGTTTTTTTTTTCATATTGTTTGTAATATTTTTTTTTCTTTATCATATTATTTGTATTTTTTTGTATTGTTATCTTGTAATAGAGAGTTAAGTGTAAGAGAGGGCCGACTGCGCCCTAACTTCGCTCTCTACGAAAATAAAGGCAGTAATTCAATTCAATTCAATTCAATTTTGATGATGCACTAGTATGGATCAATCAATAAAGAATTTCCATTTTTGCATGATACAAATTTAGAAAAGTCAATGAGAATAAATAAATAAGTTTGTTTTTATTTTGTGTTTTAGACAAAAGTTCCAGACGAGAACGTAGCGAGTTCCCTTTTTGGATGAGACTGATGCTTGTTGTGGTGGCTGGACTCATGTATATTATCTGCACTTTTGACAATCAAATCGCTAAATTCTTGTTTATCACCTACTACACAGTGGCCAATTTCTTCAGAAGACACTTCAGGTCTTACAACAATTCAGTTGGTGAGTTAAATCATGGAGAAAAGATGGCGTAAGTAGATATCTCATGGTTTATGTTCCTTCCAAATTCACTGGTTTAAGTGGCGCGCCAGTCGGTTATTGACAGGAAACTCTAAAGCTAGGTTTACACTAGTATTTAGCAGTGGCGCCACTTTTACTGGCTTCAAAGTGGCGCCAAAAATGGACCATGTAAACCCCTAATGACGCGCCATTTTTAGTGGAGAGGCGCCAACTGGAGTCACGCCACAAATGTATGTTTTCACAAATGTTTGTTACGGTGTCATGGAAGAAACATAAGCTGGACCAGTGATGGAGGAACTGATTGGTGATGAAGTCGATAGTAGTCAGAAAGAATAGACAGTGTTAGGAATAAAAAAATCAGAAGGTAAGGTTAAGAATCCGAGTAAGCAGAAGAATGAAGCTCTGGTAGAAATTCCAGAAAAAGAAGGAAGATATAGTTTGTGTAAAATAAGTTGAGACTTGGCCCTCCTTCCGAAGAAATTACACGGTTGCCAAATCGTGTAAAATTGCAATTTTCTCAAATTTCCAATTCAACGTCAGAATTGGATATAGAATATCATTCCCGATATCCTAGTAGTGATAAAAAAGCTTCAGGGTTGAAGGAGTAAAAGGAAATTCAACTTTTATGATAAAATTGGAAACAGTTGAAAAGGAAATTCAACTTTTATGATAAAATTGGAAACATCGCGAAGACTTGTTTTTCTTTTGAATATCACTTCTCTCAGAATCATGGGGCGTCGTAATGCGTAATAGTTTTATATCAAATTAACGGGGAGAATGTGTCCTTTCTATTGGTGTCTGGATCATTTTTATCCGAGTTATAGTTATTTTTTAATTAATGATTATGTTCATCAATGTCGAGCAGAAAATATGACATTTTTGACATGCTAGAAACTTTTTTTTTCAAAAGATAAGTAGGTGGTGAAAGCGAAAAAGCTTCTCACAAAGAATTGAAATCATTTTTCCATGTGTCAAAAGTAGTCGGAAGATTGTATTTTGTTCTCCAAGGAATTTTAAAGTTAGGAGAGCGGCTGCATGGTATGCATTGTGTACCAAATTTCATGCTGAAGGCTGACAATTTACAAGATATTTGACTGAATTATTTCAAACGCAAGCAGCTGATTGCCTCTAGAAAGGCTGTAATGAAACACCGCTTGGATTATTCGAAGCGAGGTTGTCATTTTCACTATTTATAATATTCTGGCTTGCATTTGCTGAATTTTTCAATCGTTCTGTATTTTGAATTTGTTGATCCCAGCTATTGATAGCACATTGTGGCACACCATTCAGCCGCTATCCTTGACTTTGATACTCCTGAGAGGCCAAAATACGTTCTTCCGACTACTTTTGACAATTGGAAAAATAATTTCAATTCTTTGTGAGAAACTTTCTCGCTTTCACCACCTACTTATCTTTTGAAACAAAAAAGTTTCTAGCATGTCGAAAATTTCATGTTTTCTGCTCGAAATGTCTCGACATTAATGAACATAATCATTAATTAAAAAATAACTATAAATCAGATAAAAATGACCCAGTCACCAATAGAAAGAACACATTCTCCCCGTTAATTTGATATAAAATTATTACGCATTACGACGTTATTTCTTGTTAACTCATGCCGCTTATTGTCGACTACTGTCTATTATTACAGTTTTGTTGAGGTGAGAGTGTAAGAATGGCACAGTATGAGAGACTACCAGCGTCTCAAAGCTTCACAAAAAACAACTACTAGGACTATCGGCTTGAGTTTACATTGAAAATTGAAACATAAACGTCTTATACCATGGGACATCTTCTCATGCTATTGTTTCTCAATGGTAAAATGTAGTAAATGATTGGAAAATATTTGATTCTTTGATAAGGAATTACATCATAGATAAATAATATTCTAATTTTGTTTGGAATTCATTCTGAAGATTGTATGATGTTAGTTGCTTTTAAGGTTTATTACACATGGTTGTATAACAATGCCGGAATTTTAGAAATGTTTTATATTCATCTCCAGTGCTGAAATGAAAATTTATTTCATATCGGATCATTCATTTTAAAATGCTAGAATATTTCTAACTCATGCAATTTGAAAATAGACTATAGTGAGGCCAACGTTTTATATATATATATATATATATATATTACTCCTAATGTAATGATGTCTCAAGTTTTATTTTACACTGTTGCTATTTTATTTTATATCCACACCACATTATTGTGCCAGTATAAATTGTTACAGTCATGTATAATTTTGACTAAATAAACTCGAATCAATACAGGAGTTCCTTATATTGAGGACAAAGTCTTTATTTACATCGTCTCTCAGATCCCAGAGTCGAATAGAGTGTTATTTTTTTTTTTTGAAAATATTATCCATGTTTTCTCTTTGAGGAACCTTCTATATTAATGAAAGTTCAATTGTTTTTACAGATCGCAAAGACTACGATGTGATGGTTTCCTACAAACAACCTGATAAAGAATTCGCCGTTGATATTATAGCTGCCAAACTGACCACCGAGTATAACTACAAAGTTATCTGCAAGGAACTGACCGATCCTACAAGTGAGTAACTCAACGTAACTAGACTCCATTGTGTACTACCATAGAGAAATAGTATCTTAAGGTGCGTACAGACTTTCGCTCTGCTCCGCAACCGAACGTCACTCCAGCAGAGCGATTGATGATCGACCGGCGAGCAACAGTGGTTCGACCGGGGAACGCGAGAAGATCTAACATCTTCCGTAACGTTCATGATGGGTGCGTGGGCGGAGCGACTGTGGTTCGATGGTGGTACGAGGGAGGAGCGTGCTCGGTGCGGGTTGGAAGTGCGTATATGTGTACGCAGCTTAATGTCACAAGGTCGGGAAGGGGCCTTTTGCAGGCGAGAATGATGTTTCTAGTCGAGGCGTTAGCCGAGACTAGAATTTCATTCGAGCACTGCAAAAGACATTCACGTCCAAGTCACTTACACTATTTTTTGTCATAATAACCTAGAAAAGAATAATTGAGAAACAGAAAACATTACCTGCTTGTGCTGACATTACTACATTCATTCTATAAACATAACCTAGTTTACAAGTTTCGAATCAGGAATTTCTTGATTGTAGTTGACAAAACATCCACCTGGAGCGCTAAAAGGCGGTAGTTTTGCTGTTCCAAATTCGGAACTAGGAAACATACTAGACTGTAAAGAAAACATATGATTTTATTACAGTATAGTTTGCTGTAATCAGAATAATATGTTTATTTGTTCTACAATCAGCTGTTTACCGGCTTGATTTCATGGATGTAAAACAGCTGAAATTGAATGACTATGACAAAAAGATGTTTATGTTATTGAAGGGGCGGATTCAAAGATCCAAAGGTTCCAAGAGCCTCACGCGTCAACCGAAGTTTATTGAGTGTCTAGAGAAAAGATAGCATAATAAGATATTCCAACGTCTTTTATGTTCCAAATTTCAAGCCCAGTTTTTGACAATTTAAGCCAGTTACTGTCGACAACTGTCTATTATTGCTGTATCCCATGGGGATGAGTAGTTTATGGTCTAAATTCCAAGTCGATTTTTGTCAACTTGAGCCGATTATTGATTGATTGAGTACTTTATTTATGTAGATTACAATATATACTGGCTTATACACTTATATACAATAGCTTACAATACAGCAAAATTATAGATGAATTTACATAATATAGACTAAGAAAATAATTATTGAACTGTATATGATATGAAAAAGCAATTTGTAATATAATAACTATAGATAATAATTATATTGTTTTGCATCTACATAAATTGGCGGAGCTTTTGTTGTTGGGATTGTAAGAGTGTAAGAACAGCACAGTATGAGAGACTACCAGCGTCACATAGCTTCACCAAAAACAACTACTAGGACTATCGGCTTGAGTTAGCAGTGAAATTTAGAACATAAACGCCCTATACCATGAGATATTTTCTTATCTATGCTATCTTTTCTCTATGATTCTAGGTTCATTTAGTAGTATACTGTTGAAGATTTAACTGATGATAAGTAGTAACTGAAGATCGAGGGGAACTGTTTTACGATCGGTTAAACATCCTTCGATCAAGGGTTGATCCACGATTAGCTAGTAAAATGAAAAATTGATCAGAGTCTTTTGGGTAATTTATGAATCATCAGTGCTCTCTGAGCTACTGGCTCCAACCAGTATGAATTATTAATAATTGACTAATTATTGTAAATGACCAATAATATTACAAATTCATCCAATTTCATAGTTTTAGATGAAAAAGAAATCAAAGTTAGAATTGCTATGGCAAAAACAGCATTCAATAAGGAAAAGAGAATTCTTTGTAGCCAACTGGACAAGACACTAAGGAAAAGGCTAATAAAGTGCTATGTTTGGAGTGTGGCACTGTATGGTGCAGAAACTTGGACGCTGAGAAAGGAGAATAAGAGGAGGCTTGAGGCATTGGAAATGTGGATATGGAGAAGGATGGAGGGGATCAGTTGGAGGGATAAAGTTACAAACGAGGAGGTGTTGAGGAGGGTTGGGGAAAGAAGGAGTCTGCTGGATGTGATAAAGGGAAGAAAGAGGAGATGGCTGGGACATTGGATGAGACGGCAATGCTTGTTGGTGGATGTCATGGAGGGGACCGTTCAGGGAAGAAGAGGAAGAGGGAGAAGAAGATACAAAATGTTGGACGACATCAAGGAAGGGATGAGCTACTATGCAACGAAGCGACTGGCAGAGAATAGAAGAGAGTGGAGGGCTGCTGCCATATAGAAGGACCTGCTTACGAGCAGAAAACTACAGACAGACAGATGATTGTTATGGCTATTCATTTAATCATGGACATGACAATGGTTGAAAAACTGAAGCTTATTATTATATGTTTTTGAATGAAAATGGACTAAATTTCAGTAAAGTGAAATCATAACCCTATTTTGGACTTTTAAAATGTTATCTAAATTTGGGAGAGAAATAGTACAAGGAGTATCCTTAGTTTTTCTCTCCCAATCAGTGCTTCTCTTTGAAAAATATAAATAAATAAAAAATATATATTATATATAAAACTGATGCTTTATTATCTGGGCTAGTTTCAAACTGCTGTTTTTATCCCATCATCACTGACATGTTGTTAATTATTGCCGCTCCACTTGTCATCTGCACCAACGTTCAGTGAACCGTTTTCAGTGAACCAATTGGTTCTTATTTTGTACTGAAAGTGAATTCTGTTATCATGGTGAGTCTATTGCTTAAGCCGCCATTTTGTGACACCGTTGAGTGGGAGGAGACTGTCTAGCTGGGCCAATGGCAGGCGTTCGTGCCCTTGACCCATGCATCAGTACTCGCCTACTAGTATAAATTCTGCTGCTCTTGTATTTAGTTTTAGTTTATCAGAGATTGCCAATGGTGTAATAACCGAAACCGGTCTTTCTAAGTATCAATAAATCTGTGGTTTTTTGACAATTTCTTAGTCTTTTTCATTTAATAGTGTTTTACCATAACTGAGTGTTTATGAATGAAATTCGAGAAATTTTGTCCACTCTCCTACCACGAAAAACGGTTGGCTCACTAATCGTTATAATCTTATTTAGTGCAAATTAATAGTGTAGCTGCCATAATTAACGGCATGCCAGTGATTATGGCATTTAAATAACTGTTTGAAACTAGTCTAGATACAATCACAAATTAGCAAAGAATACATTCAAATTCAAATTCAAAAACTTTATTGTTTCTTCCAAAACCAATACATTCAAAAATTTCACTTGACATCACCAATGAAAATCAAAAATACACCTATATTGCGGATAATAATTGACCTAAGCCCGGTACAGACGCTCAAGTTTAGCTTCAGTCTTTTGCTCAAGCAAAAGTCGGAGCATGTAAGTCGTTGCGTCTGGACGGTAAAACGGATCGGTCGGTCTTCAAGCTTAAGTCGTCAAACTTGAAATGTATCGGCCGGGGATCTTTTCCCATCAAACCGTCCGTCTTTTGCACATCCACCAAAACCTAATCGCGTAGAAATGAAGATAAATTGTGATTTCAGATTCGGATTCAGCGCCCTCAAATTAATGAAATGCCTCGCGAGTACTTGAAAATAAGCAAGTTTTTTTTATCGATTGTTGTCCTATATAACGCCATTCAACCCTTTTTAATTTCTTGATTCTCATGATACTCTCGGAATTTGATGTTGATCTGATTTACTATCATGATAAACTAAGATGTACTATCTTATTTATCTCTTTCCTGTATAGGGCTACTTGTAATATAAATATAAAGAAAATAAATAAAAATCTCAGTACCCTTTTTTTAAAATATTTTTTTAATATTTTATAGAATCATGCGAATTTAAACCCAAAATTTACAGTACTAGTTCATAAAAACATATGAATACACTAACATATGATCAAAATAAGAATCTTCCATTAGTATTTATTTATTTAATTCATATCACTTGAAAATGGCATAAATGACCGAAACATGTCGTGATAAAATATTTTAAAAAAAGGGTAGTGAGATTTTTATTTATTTTCTTTTTATTTAAGATGTACTATATTGTTGATAAGAATACTATCTACAAAATTTCAATCCATTTCAATCCACTGTGTCTCGAGATATGACATGTAAGCAAAGCCATTTAGCGATTAACAGTAATATTTTTGTCATTATGTTGTTAAATATATCATTATTCAGTTGAATCAGAGCGATAATAACTGTTCCGCAATTCCGCAATTCGAAGATAGTTCCTCCAATCTTCAGATTCATCATGCAATTCTCGAAACAATGCAACGTGAGAAAATTTGTGTCTCTTTAACAACCATTCCGTACTCCAACGTGAACGATGAACTCTACATTTCTTCCTATTTACTACACACAAAACAAGAGTGGCCAAGAGTACTAGCTCTTGCATCGTTGATGACGAACTGAGCTTGTGAGCACAATAATAGGAAAACGGACGACATAAGACGGATGCGTGTGGACGCCATTTTACATCCGTCTTTTGCTTGAACCAAACGATCCGTCTTTTGCTTGAGCAAAAGACTGATGATAAACTTGAGCGTCTTTCTCGGGCTTTACCCTCGTAAGTTTTATTGATCATATTTGAGATTCTGAGGTAAAGTTCCATGGTTGTTTTGTTCATTCTGTTGTATTCTTTGAGATTTGTCTTGACATAAAACTACGAATGTATACTTCAATTTGTTTATGGATTTATTTTGATTCGCGATGTCTTTTGATGATTTATTTTATTGATTCCCAAAGTGACTGCACGAACCTTTAGTGTGAAAGCAGTTTGATGGCAGTACTAGATTAATACAGTGTCTATGTTTTATCTCTTTTTAACTTTTTTATTACCCACTTTCAATTTTAGTTTTATTACTCAAGAATCTATTTGGAAAACGTTTCATGAAGAATTCATTTTATCTTATGTGGTCTGATTGGAATATCAATATAATCAACTAGCCGCCAGGCTCGCTTCGCTCGCCATATCCCTCTAGCCAGGGGGCTCCGCCCCCTGGACCCCCGACTGGGTCGTCCAAAAATGAGATCAGCGGGCTCGCTTCGCTCGCCTGCATGTAGACCTCAGCGGAACCTCTGTACCGAATTTGAACGTATTATGTCAATTTGATCTCGAGAAACACCTGTTACTATATCGGCGTATCTTTGTCGAACAAAATTCTTCCACAGCTAAACCTGTGTACTGAATTTTTTTAAATATATTTCCATCAATTATTGAAAAAGGTGAGGAAACGCAGAAAAGCTGAGAAAACGCTAATTTTGGGCGTATCTTTGGCGTTATTTCAAATTTCTTCTAACACAACATTATTGCACCCCAGCTGAGCTTCTGTAGTTAATTTTAACATTTTCTGTTTATTTGTTCTCGATAAAGCTGAGAAAACGCAGATTTCGGGCGTATCTTTGTAAATTTTTCCAAATCCGTTCTTATTGCGCCTCTAAAGGGCCAACTGAACACACCTACCAAATTTGAAATGTTATGTCATATTTTTATCATATTTTAGGACGATCCAGTCGGGGGTCCAGACTTAACGTCTGGCTAAACGGACATGGCGAGCGAAGCGAGCCTGACGGCTAGTAATATTATAATATTCCCAGGAATAGCTCTGATTGGAGTAGCAGTACCCAATCAATTTTTACGCGATAAATCAGGAGCTCCGAAATAGGTATTTAGGAGGTACTGGATAAATATTGGTATTTAGGTGATCCTGGATAAATGCATTTCAATCTTCAACTTGGTGCCAACCTAACAAAGTCAACTCAACTTAATGCCAACCTGACAAAATTTTTAATTTAGTTACCAGAACAACTGTTTCGAAGAGGTACTCTCTTAATTTAAAGAGATCTATATTTTATCTTATAATTTTAATATACATGCTAAAAGTCGAACTTTAAACCCTTAAAAACCACCCTTAGAGTTAAAATATCGCCAAAAGATTTCTTAGTGCGCCTCTAAAGGGCCAACTGAACATACCTACCAAATTTGTTCTGCGAGTGAGTCAGTGAGTGAGTGCCATTTCGCTTTCATATATATAGATAATGAACAATTTTTAATTCATGTGATAAGGGAGATGTAATCTTTGTTCGCAAATCATGGTGCTGTATATCTACTTTACCTTGTTTTACTGATTTCATATGTTTAATTATTGTTTTCTTTTGATGTTTTAGTAAAATCGACCTCATGCAATTCGATCATTTTGGTGCTTTCTCCGGCAACATTCGACAATCAGTGGACTCTTCCCTTGATTTCCAAAGCCGTTAAACAGGTTTATCCTATCATCAAGAAGCCCGTCATTGTCATACCTTCCAAGGTTAGTCTCAATTTTACTTTTTAGTCTCATAAAGTTAGTGACAAGGTTACTGTTAGTTAGGCCAGGCTCACACCAGTTAGTCAAGACAAGACATGATCAGACACGTTTAGTCACAATACTTCACATAGTTGCTTTTTTTCAACTTGAAAATGACCTAAGTTAGGGTCGAAACTAGAAGTTGTAATATTTTAAATAATAAAGAGTACTACAAGTTTTCATATATTGTTCTTATTAATTTGGTTATGAAGACATGTCTAATTTCAATGAATAATCAGTGTGAGTTGCGTCATAAGCAACAATGTGAAGTATTGTGGCTGAACGTGTGTGATCATGTCTTGTCTTGTCTTGACTGACTGGTGTGCGCCTAGCCTAAGGCTGGTTACAGAGCTCGACCGACCGTCAGTGCGTACGTCAGTCGCGCTTGTCTTTTCCATAGATATTCCATGTATCCGTACAGAGCACGCATGCGCACGGTCAGGACCATGCATTTTATACAGCGTACGAAGACCATCGGTCGAGCTCGTGCGCATCCGTTCCATCGGTCGACTGACGCGCTATTGAAACAAATTGAAGCTTTCAGAGCTGTACTGATCAGTAGCCCGATCGCAACATAACCAATGTGCTGACACCTCTGCCCGATAATCAGCTGATATTGAATTGAATAGCATAATGAATGAATTCAATTAATAGTGTCATATTTGAATTCAGAGTTTTTCTAAACATTTCTTCAATCACTTCTAAATTTTTTATTGAAAAAATCATATTATTAGAATTATCTGCATTTATTTGATCCGTAGCTTAAAGTTACTGCAAGTATTCCCATTGTTGATACATGCTCGAAATAACTCATCAAAATTTCTGATGGGCATTCTGAGGTAGTTGAAAAATGATCTTCACCCCAAGCAATGATGTATATAATGGTACTAAATTCACTTTGACATGCTCTTTGGGCGACCATCGAGTGAACTTGATATCTACGTCTTTTAATCTTTCGTTTACGAAGATAATAAGCTGCAATAACAATCTGTAAAGGCGTTCATTTTGTGAGTCAGAAAAACTGATGTATGGTCAGGATGGTACATACGCACTGACGGTCGGTCGAGTGACTGGTTAGTCACAGGGTTAGTCTCACAAAACTCTACTTTTATACTTTTAAATAAAGTGTTTTCTGTAGTATTTTGTATGAATTTCTGTAACTTTTACAATTTGTTAGAGTTGATAGGTTTTCTTTATTATTATAAGTAGCTGGAAACCTTGGAGCCTATAACCATAGAGAAACAATAGCATAAGTAGATATCCCATGGTATAGGACGTTTATGTCGCAACTTTTACTGTTATCTCAAGCTGATAGTCCACTTAGTTATTTCCTGTGAAGCTTTATGACGCTGGTAATCTCTCATATTGTGCCGTTCATACACTCTTGCCCGGTCAAAACAGTAAAAATCTACAATAATCGACAGTAATCGGCTTGAGATTATAGCATAGATTTTTTCCTCTATGCTATAACCATCCTCGGTAAATTAAGAATCTATAAGCAAAATTTCAAGTTAATCAGTTGAGTAGTTGAGACGTGATGATGCGTCATTCATGAATTTCCTATCCCCTACGTGTATAAGAAGATTTTTTCCGTTATTATATTATACCTAAAATTCCCCTTTTTTCGAAGTCATTCATGTCTATTAATTTCACAAGTCGTTGCAATTCTTATTGATAATAAATTGGTTTTAAATTCTTTTTTGCAGCCACTGCCAAACGAAAAAACGGTCGAAACAGTTGACACGTTTCAACGGCTGAAACAAGTTGAGGCCGTCAACGGACCTCGTGCCGTCAACGGAAAGATGCGTTTCTTCTGGGCAAAGCTCACTTATGTGCTGCCGCTAGCACAGCCGCAGCAGGGCTACACCGCCTCCGCTACAAACAGCACGAATAAGATCACAATGCAACGCACTGGATCCAACAATGCTAACAGAGGTGGTATTTTGGTGTAAACTCCTTCCAAAATTGATTTTTGTGATGTAGTTTTATTTATTTATAGAGTATTTCGTTTTGTTTATTTTCAAATCACTAGAAATTTTATCGATATTATTTGTATTTAGTATTATTTCTTCACTATTCACCCAAAATTTGGTGATATTTCATTGCAACTCACTGAAAATTTGGTGATAGTATAAGTATTTAGAGTAATTTTTCTGCAACTCACTAGAAAATTGGTGAAATTATTTGTATTGAGTGTTATTCATTTGCTATTCACCCAAAATATGATGATCTGTTTCGTTGATTCACTAAGTATAAAGTAAGAGTTTCATTGATTCACTAAATTTTTGGTGATATTTTTTTTAGTGTAATTATTTATTTTTTACTTAGGGTTATTCTCATTTTTCAACTCGCTATTTAGCTGGACTCACATCAATTTCATTCACTAGATGTTTGGTGATATCTGTATTTAGTGCAATGATTCACTTTGTATTTAGAGCTATTTTCATTGGCTCACTGACTAATCTTTTAGTGCTACTTCCATGGATTCATTGTACATTTAGTGTTATTTTTCCCCTATTCACTAGATTTTGATAACCCTTCACCATTTTGGGGTAACGATTGTGACAATCCATTATATGAGAAATAACCTCAACCAGTTTGTTAGAGTAAATCTATTAGAAATACAAAGATGTTTAGGTGAACAGTTCCACAAATTTGACGCTTTTGCTTTGAACTTCCAAAAATCAATTGTTTTTAAGCTGGATTATTGTTTCTATTGAGGGTCTAATTAATAAATTAACATTCAAATTATTTAAACATATAAATTAAAATAAAATGTTTACTTCCGGGAGTCAATTTACTTCACTATTCCGGATTTAAATTTGGAATTCTAAAACAATTCCCTAATTTTCTCAGATTTAAGTTTTATAAAAAAAAGATGAAATAGTCATGAGCTATATAAATAAATATTTACTCTAATGAAGGTTGACTATTCTAAATAGTCATAAGCTATTTAAATTGATATTTACTCTAATGAAAGGTGACTATTTTAAAAGATAGTAATCCCATTTGATAGATGGTCCAGTGCTCCTGAAATTTTTACAGATACTTTTTACAGATACTTTTTGATACCAATTTTTACAGACTTGTGGCAGTTGATAGAGCTTATCAATGACTTTTCTAGGTATGAATTTGATCAAAATCGTTGGAGCCGTTTTCGAGAAAATCGCGAAAAACCCTGTTTTGACAACATTTTCGCTATTTTAGCCGCCATCTTGAATTGCATTTGATCGAAATTGTTCGTGTCGGATCCTCATAGTGTAAGAACCTTAAGTTCCAAATTCTAGTCATTCCGTTAATTGGAGATGAGATATCGTGTACACAGACACACATACACACACACACACACACACACACACACACACCACACACACACACACACACACACACAACACACACACACACATACAGACTAATACCCAAAATAGTATATTTCGCACCTAGGGCCGAAAATGAGACTTTTCTGGCTCGAAATCGGTTTTCAAGTCCGAGGCCGTAGGCCGAGGACTAGAAAAGATTGAGAGCCGGAAAAACATTTTTGCCCATGGTGAGAACGTAATTTTTCGCCACACAGAAAAATAAACAATATATATATGAGAATAATAATTATTCTCATTGTCTTTTATAAGCACTTCCGAAAGCAAAAGTGGAAGGTCATAGCTCTAGCAAATCTGAATATCAAGAAATTGTCCAAGTATTTTATTTTTTATTCTGATTTGTCTAAATAACCTAAAAGATTATGTTCAATTATATGTAAGAGGTTGAGTTTATACTTTTTATTCTTCCAAATGACAATAAGATGATATTATTATAAATGTTTTAATTATTGAATGATAAACACAAATAATGAAAAGTTTTTGATCAGCTGGTTTATCACACTTGAAAAATTTTTTGATCAGCTGGTTATCACACTTGAAAAAGTTTTTGATCAGCTGTTTTAGCACACTTGAAATTCGGCCAATCTGATGTGATCTGAATGTCAATGGAAGTTTAGGTTAGAAGTTCTATCCTTCTATGAAAATCGAATTATTTGAATAGTTTATAATATCTCATTTGTATTTCATTCATCCAAATAAAATGATAGTATATTATTACAGAATACTTTATTGAATTCTAGAAGCATAAAATGATTCCGTTTATCCACCATGTTCCATGATAAACGCTTTACTATGAGGTTTGAGGTTAGATTCTATTATACTCTGAAATTGAATTTGAATAGTTTATAATATCTCATTTGTATTTCATTCATCCAACTAAAATGATAGTATCTTATAACAAAAACCTCTATTCAATTCTAGAAGCATAAACTGATTCAGTTTCATAAACTATTTTGTAAACACGTTCACATCAAATCAGAATCAGCTGACTTCAAGGTTATTTTACAGCCCTAGGGCCGTAAAAATTTTACCGGCCTGGTCAGAAAACAATCACTTTCGGCCTCCATATGACGCACGTAAACCAGCTCATTACATCCAAGTGGGGCGAAAACCAATTTTTGGACTCAGGGGACCTTGAAACGTATAGAAATTTAGAAATTGGGGTACCTTAATTTTTTTCGGAAAGCAATACTTTCCTTACCTATGGTAATAGGGCAAGGAAAGTAAAAATTAATATTTTACAGGAGCTACAAACTTAATTAATTGTGACTAAACGTGTCTGGTCATGTCTTGTTTTTTCTTGACTAACTGGTGTGCGCCTAGCCTAAGGTTAGTCACTGTTTAGTCACAGGGTTAGTCTCACAATACTCTACTTCCAAATAAGGTGCTTTCTGTAGTATATCATATGAATTTCTGTAACTTACAATATGTTAGAGTTGATAGGTTTTCTTTATTATTAAAAGTAACTGGTAACCTTGGAGCCTATAACCATAGAGAAACAATAGCGTAAATAGATATCCCATGGGGGGAGCGACAGTAGAGGACTGTTTTCCAGTCCTCTACGGTCGTTGGCCTCGACTGTCGGGAGTGTACAAAAATTGAAGAGTCCTCTACTGTCGCCTAAAGCAGGCGACATTTGAGGACTCTTTTCAGGAGTCCTCTACCGTCGCAGGTCTCGACTGTCGGGGCTGTACAAAAATTAGAGTGGCCTCAACTGTCGCCTAACGCAGCCGATATTCTAGGCCTCTTTTTCAGGAGTCCTCTACCGTCGCTGGCCTCGAATGTCGCAGGTCTCTACCGTCGCTGGTCTCGACTGTCGCAGGACTCTTCTGTCGTTTGCCTCGTTTGACATCGACCCTCCCATGGTATAGGGCGTTTATGTCGCAACATTTACTGTTATCTCCAAGCTGATAGTCCACTTAGTTATTTCCTGTGAAGCTTTATGACGCTGGTAGTCTCTCATATTGTGCAGTTCATACACTCTTACCCGGTCAAAACAGTAAAAATCGACAGTAATCGGCTTGATATAACAGTAAAAGTTGCGACATAAACGCCCTATACCATGGGATATCTACTTATGCTATTGTTTCTCTATGCTATAACCATCCTCGGTAAATTAAGAATCTAAAATTTCAAGTCAATCAGTTGAGTAGTTCAGACATGATGATACGTCATTCATGAATTTCCTATCCCGTACTTGTATAAGCAGATTCTTTACATTATTATATTATAGATAAAATTCTCATTTTTTCGAAGTCATTGATGTCTATTAATTTCACAAGTCGTTGCAATTCTTATTGATAATAAATTTGTTTTAAATACTTTTTTGCAGCCACTGCCAAACGAAAAAACGGTCGAAACAGTTGACACGTTTCAACGGCTGAAACAAGTTGAGGCCGTCAACGGACCTCGTGCCGTCAACGGAAAGATGCGTTTCTTCTGGGCAAAGCTCACTTATGTGCTGCCGCTAGCACAGCCGCAGCAGGGCTACACCGCCTCTGCTACAAACAGCACGAATAAGATCACAATGCAACGCACTGGATCCAACAATGCTAACAGAGGTGGTATTTTGGTGTAAACTCCTTCCAAAATTGATTTTGTGATGTAGTTTTATTTATTTATTGAGTATTTCGTTTTGTTTATTTTCAAATCACTAGAAATTTGGTCGATATTATTAATTGTATTTAGTATTATTTCTTCACTGTTCACCCGAAATTTGGTGATATTTCTTTGCAACTCACTGAAAATTTGGTGATAGTATAAGTATTTAGAGTAATTTTTCTGCAACTCACTAGAAAATTGGTGAAATTATTTGTATTGAGTGTTATTCATTTGCTATTCACCCAAAATATGATGATATTTGTATTTTTTGTTTCTTTGTTTCACCAAGTATCAAGTGAGAGTTTCATTGATTCACTAAATTTTTGGTGATATTTTTTTATTTAGTGTAATTATTTATTTTTTACTTAGTGTTATTCTCATTTTTCAACTCGCTATTTAGCTGGACTTACATGAAATTCATTCACTGAATGTCTGGTGATATCTGTATTTAGTGCAATGATTCATTTTGTAGTTAGAGCTATTTTCATTGGCTCACTGATTAATCTTTTAGTGCTACTTCCATGGATTCATTGAACATTTAGTGTTATTTTTCCCCTATTCACTAGATTTTGATAACCCTTCACCATTTTGGGGTAACGATTGTGACAATCCATTATATGAGAAATAACCTCAACCAGTTTGTTAGAGTAAATCTATTAGAAATACAAAGATGTTTAGGTGAACAGTTCCACAAATTTGACGCTTTTGCTTTGAACTTCCAAAAATCAATTGTTTTTAAGCTGGATTATTGTTTCTATTGAGGGTCTAATTAATAAATTAACATTCAAATTATTTAAACATATAAATTAAAATAAAATGTTTACTTCCGGGAGTCACTTTACTTTACTTCACTATTCCGGATTTTAATTTGGAATTCTAAAACAATTCCCTTATTTTCTCAGATAAGTTTTATAAAAAAAAAGATGAAATAGTCATGAGCCATATAAATAAATATTTACTCTAATGAAGGTTGACTATTCTAAATAGTCATAAGCTATTTAAATTGATATTTACTCTAATGAAAGGTGACTATTTTAAAAGATTGCCTATTTTTGTAAATGTTCTTCCAATTGAGACAGATATTAATGATAAAAAATAATAAATCAGAAGTAATACTCATAAAAAATAATACATAATGATTCTGGTGTATACAGAATATAAAAATATTTTTTTGTATATTGTACAGATATAATACCTACTCTTATAATTTAATAATATAAAATAATAAATGAATAATTATGTAATACTCTAATAATATAAATAATATAAAACCTAAGGAAACTGTATTAATACTCAAGGTATTTTGTTAGGCGTCGTAATTAATCTGCTAAACCTTAAAATTATTGATTAACTCATTAAAATATTATGGAATTATTCATCCTAGTAACAAATTTAATCAACCTAGATATTCCCAACATACAAATGAAACCGATCTGATATTCTAATTCAATCATTCATATTTTGAATAAAAATTCCTATTTTATCATTCATATTTTAATTATTACAATTTTTCGGGCATTATCAATAATGTAGTATTATTGATTACTAAAAATATTCTAGTTCTTGATAATTCAAGATAGTTATTGGATAGAAGGTTCCCCATAAGTCTTTCCTAACAGTTCAGTCTCTCACAATGGAGAATTAGATATTTGTGTAAAGATATTAACTTGAATAGATTTAATAGTGATTTTGAAGTAATTCTATGCATGACTTTCCACTCTATTATAGTAAGTTATCGCAATACATATACAGTACATTGTTTATTCTATTGCAAAGAAGCCTGTAGTTATATAATTATAGTATATTTAGTAAGTATTCCATAATATAAATCTTCATTCCTCTAGTTTTATTTGTAAATTTTAAGAGTTTTTGAACCGGTCCAGGGTATTTGCATTTTAAATAGTTCTAGAACAATCTTTCAGTGATTATAATCCGTAGAATTAAAATTATAAAATGTTCTTATTCATAAATTAATGTATTGGCCAAGACTGACTGAGTGCCAATTTTACAGCCAAAAAATAAACTAAATTTTCACAATAAATTATTAAAACAAATTCACAGCCATTATGAATACATTATATTCGGGACCTATGTGCCAAATTTACAATCAGATTTCTATGAATTTTTGAAAAAATTGATCAATACTCGAAATAAACCTGCAGCTTTGTACAATGAATAAGTAATAGCATAGAGAAACAATAGCGTAAGTAGATATCCCATGGTTTAGGACGTTTATGTCGCAACTTTTACTGTTATATCAATCAATCAAATCAACTTTTAATCAATGATATCGCTTACATGACATATTCCATTATACAAATGATATTGCAGATCATTGAATACAATACTGTTTGCTTAAGAAAATTCTTGTCTGCAAACAGGAGTGAAATACATTCAGAACTCAACTAAAAATGCTTATCTATAAACTCAAATGAAAATACTTATCTTAATTAAATTTGTTTATCTCAATTCATCCCACAGACACACACACACACACACACACACACACACACACACACACACACACACACACACACACACACACACACACACACACACACACACACACACACACGCACGCACCATGGAGAAATAATAATAATCATTAATTAAACACTGAAAGAATTGAAGCAAGTGACTGTCAAGGTGATTCATCTAAGAATGATAAAAAGCTCATTAATCTCAACCGGAGAATGATCCATCAACCACAGGTATAATTTAGACTTGTAAGATTTAAGATTATTTGAATTTCTAATCTCGACGGGCAGACTATTGAAAAAATTAGGACCCAAGAAAATGAAGCTCTTTTGAAAGAGAGTGCAATATGATCTGGGTGGAATTATTAACCCTCTAGTATTACCTCTTGTATTATAAGCAACATCCGCACCTCGATTGCCACTTAGCCTAAAGAACATGGAAAGAACTTTGAATACATTTAAATGACGCTATATCTCAAGCCGATAGTCCACTTAGTTCTTTCCCGTGAAGCTGTGTGACGTTTGTAGTCTCTCATACTGACATACTGATTTTGGTAGAGAGTTAGTGGGGAGGATATTTTTAATATTCTTTCCGAAGAATGGACATTGATATGTCCAAAGCTCCGCCAATTTATGTAGATGCATAACAATATAATTATCTATAGTTATTATATTACAAATTACTTTTTCATATCATATACAGTTCAATAATTATTTTCTTAGTCTATATTATGTAAATTCATCTATAATTTTGCTGTATTGTAAGCTATTGTATATAAGTGTATAAGCCAGTATATATTGTAATCTACATAAATAAAGTACTCAATCAATCAATCAATACTGTTCCGTTCATACACTCTCACCCGGCCAAAACAGTAAAAATCGACAATAATCGGCTTGAGATAACAGTAAACGTTGCAACATAGATGCCCTATACCAAGGGATATCTACTTACGCTATTGTTTCTCTATGGTAATAGTGTTTTCATAATAATGTAGAATTGTACAATGCGTATATAGTTATTATACTTTGAAGATTCACTTTAAAATGTCAGCATTACTTATGAATAGCATCAATACTTCCCATGCTATCAATGCTGAATGTATGAAGTTAATCTACTCACTATAGATAATAATATAGGTAGATCATAAAATAATAGACTTATTTATATGTATATTTATACTATATATAACACTGTGTCAAGGTCTCTGCGTACTTTCTTAGAGAATAGTTAGCTTAATCAAAATAGATACCTATGCTATCTTTTTCTATGGTATGATATTCTCAAGTTATTTATAAAAAATAATATTATTACACAGGGTTAACAATAGTAGAGTTAGTTGATTACAGAATTTTATATCATATGTGGTAGTTAGAAGCTTGAAGATATATTTCCCCCGCTAAAACCGTCGCACAGTATTAAAATTGAAGCTCTCTGATTAGTTGTTTCTATTTACAAACTTATATAATTTCAAATTAGCCTATCAGTCGTGAGGTATGAGTCGTTTTTATTAAACCCCGTTAATTCAAATTCAAATTGAGTTTTATTCACAAAATCATTACAAATACAGTACATGTATAAATAATATAAAAAACTTGTGAATTTTTCCCACATAGACAAGTCTGTGTGTGTGGGGAAAGAGTTCTAATGAAAAATAACTTGGTACTAAAAATAAAATAATACATATCTACAATATAACTTAGAAAATAATATTTAATTTAATTTAGTGAAGAAAGTATATATGTTTGAATTGAAGTAGTACATATATTGTTGCAGTTGCTGTTTAGCTTGAGACATGTTGAATAATATTCACGGTAATTATACGAGTGTTTCAAAAAGAATAACTCAGTTTTAAACAGTTATATTTATTTTTAAAAATGGCGTACACAAACCAATTTTACATCAGATTACTCAGAGAAGTATCAAGTTTATGACGATGTATTATAAGTGTTCTATGTGCCCTCCTTTTGAGGCTCGGACGACACCTAGACGGTAGCCAAATTCATCCCAGACTGTTTACAAGATGTCTGTCCTCTTGGACTGTAGCTACTGCATTACTGTAGCTAGTGCACCTGGTTTTGGTTTTTAGCTCCTTAGTATCAAATGTTGGGAGCGACATAAACACGATTTTTAACGTTGTTTCTCCCTTAGCACTTGATATTTAGGAGCTAGAAACCAGGATATCTGATGCAGTAGCTACCAAAAACCTTGAAGAGATATAGACCCACAATGCCTATGCCTTCCCAATGATAGCTCTTACTTGAAATTGAAGGCCGCCATTGGGGTATTTTAGCACACGAGATATTATATCTATATATTTGTAATATTATAGATTACAAAAGCATTGGTATGTAATAATCTTATAGGTTGCCCCCTCAATGGCCGATTTCAATTCCAAGTACGACACTAGCGCTGCATGTGAGTCTATGCATCTTTAAACCTAGCGCCGCAGTGCAGGATGGTTTCTCACAGCTTGGCGTTGTTGTCATTTGAGATGGGTGTCTGACTTGGAGGTATTTCGGCCGCATTGCAGGATGACTGTTAACGGTTGCCGGAAGATCAACAGCTGGGTTTTTTTCGTTATTTTTCGTGATAGAGAAATTCTGATTGCAGATTCGTTCTCAGCGACCCCAAGTTTAGCCTGAAGGCTCAGAATGTTAACAATGTATTTAAATAATTAAACATCATCATGAAAAGTCATTAATATGGAAGTACATCACGTTTCTGGAAACTTTTTACTGGTGACTGGAGTTATTATTGACACAAAAATCAAAATAATCGTGAGAAAGAAAACTGCTGATGAACGCGAATAAGACCGTCACTCCATTGCTCTATTGTCTCGGCTGCTTGGCTGAGCCTGGCTGGAGGGATCAAATAACCGACTGGTTTGATCTTTCGTCTGTCCGCTAGGCGGAACTACGCCGACCATTGCTGGGTGGAAGACGTTACTGCGGCCGCTCGCATTCCCACCAACGCTGCTATTATTTGCTGTCTCAGCGCCTAGTCCGAGTCAGACAAGCATCCAGCCTGCACTGCGGAGCTAGGTTAAGGTCTTTGGTAGCTACAGTCCGAGAGGACAGACATCTTGTAAACAGACTGGGATAAATTTGGCTGCCGTCTAGATGTCGTCCGAGCCTCAAAAGGAGGGCACATACAACACTTATAATACATCATCATAAACTTGATACTTCTGTGAGTAATCTGATGTAAAATTGGTTTGTGTACCCCTTTTTTTAAATAAATATAACTGTTTAAAATAGGGTTATTCTTTTCGGTATATTTAATACACGAGAGTTGATACTAGTAATAGTCTCGTGGGATTAAGCACGGCTTTTGTGCAACCGGCAGTAAGTGTTGTATAAAGAAACTATAGTAATTACAACTTGTAATTACTATACTTTCTTTATAAAGGCTTTAACCGGCTTTTGTGCAACCGGCACAAAAGCCGGTTAAAGGTGCCGGTGCTTAATCCCACGAGAACCAATCAGAGAAACCGTCTTATCAAAAAGGCCTTCTCTGATTGTTTCTCGTGAGACTAATCACGGTTAAAATTTAATCGACTTTTGTGCAACCGGGCCTTGGGAAATGAAAATCTGAGTGTCCTCTATTGATAACAGTCATTCACATGTTTCAACATCTTGTGTCATTTTCATGTGAGTAAACATGAAACATTTTGTGAAGAAAGTATATATGTTTGAATTGAAGTAGTACATAATATTGTTGCAGTTGTTATTTAGCTTGAGACATGTTGAATAATATTCACGGTAATTATACGAGTGTTTCAAAAAGAATAACACAGTTTTAAACAGTTATATTTATTTTTAAAAATGGCGTACACAAACCAATTTTACATCACATTTCTCACAGAAGTATCAAGTTTATGATGATGTATTAAAAGTGTTCTATGTGTTCTCCTTTTGAGGCTCGGACGACATCTAGACGGTAGCCAAATTCAACCCAGACTGTTTACAAGATGTCTGTCCTCTTGGACTGTAGCTATTGCATCACTGTAGCTAGTGCACCTGGTTTTGGTTTTTAGCTCCTTAGTATCAAATGTTGGGAGCGACATAAACACGATCTTTAACGTTGTTTCTCCCTTAGCACTTGATATTGAGGAGCTAAAAACCAGGATAACTGATGCAGTAGCTACCAAAGACCTTGAAGAGATATAGACCCACAATGCCTATGCCTTCCCAATGATAGCTCTTACTTGAAATTGAAGGCCGCCATTGGGGTAATTTAGCACGAGATATTATATCTATATATTTGTAATATTATAGATTACAAAAGCATTGGTATGTAATAATCTTATAGGTTGCCCCCTCAATGGCCGATTTCAATTCCAAGTACGACACTAGCGCTGCATGTGAGTCTATGCATCTTTAAGGTCTTTGGTTAGCTACAGTCCGAGAGAACAGACATCTTGTAAACAGTCTGGGATAAATTTGGCTACCGTCTAGATGTCGTCCGAGCCTCAAAAGGAGGGCACATAGAACACTATTATAATATATCATCATAAACTTGATACTTCTGTGAGTAATCTGATGTAAAATTGGTTTTTGTACCCCTTTTTTTAAATAAATATAACTGTTTAAAATAGGGTTATTCTTTTCGGTATATTTAATACACGAGAGTTGATACTAGTAATAGTCTCGTGGGATTAAGTACTGGCTTTTGTGCAACCGGCACTAAGTGTTGTAATTACTATAGTTTCTTTATAAAGGTTTTAACCGGCTTTTGTGCAACCGGTGCTTAATCCCACGAGAACCAATCAGAGAAACCGTCTTATCAAAAAGGCCTTCTCTGATTGTTTCTCGTGAGACTAATCACGGTTAAAATTTAATCGACTTTTGTGCAACCGGGCCTTGGGAAATAAAAATCTTAGAGTCCTTCATTGAAAACATGTTTCAAAATCTTGTGTCATTTTCAAGTGAGTGAACATAAAATATTTTGTGAATGAAAGTTTTTTAAATGTGGTATTTAGATTTTTATTTTCTGATAAATAAGAGTAGCCATCACCAAAAAGTTGATAAATAAATTAAAAATAAATAGATTTGATTTTGATTTGAATTAATACTATGTATACTGAAGACCTTGATACAATTTAGTCAATAGCGTATCCTTAGTAGTATGATTTTCCCTTTTTAAAGCCAAACTATCGCTCTTTCAATGGTGGTATTTTTTTTTTAATGTGATATATCAATCAGTTCTGTACCTTTACAAAACTGTCGTGTCAGATAGAGATGTTGATACTAGATTTATAATAATATTATTGTAATGCTATACATTCCAACTAGTGTTAGAGTAGGAAGGTTCATATAACTATCATGAATAATGAGTGTAAATTGAAAAAGCTAGATTAAAACCAGTTGTTTTCAGTTGATATTTTGAGTTGAAACTTGAGTATATTTTTGGTAACTTATTACAAGTTCACTTGTAGATTAAATCCAGTTGTTTTCAGTTGATATTTTGAATTGAAACTTGAGTATATTTTTGGTAACTTATTACAAGTTCACTTGTAGATATAATCCAGTTGTTTTGAGTTGAAACTTGAGTATATTTTTGGTAACTTCTTAGAAGTTCACTTGTAGACTAAAACCAGTTGTTTTCAGTTGATATTTTGAGTTGAAACTTGAGTATATTTTTGTTAACTTCTTACAAGTTTACTTGTAGATTAAAACCTGTTGTTTTCAGTTGATTTTTTGAGTTGTATCATGGGTATATTCTTGGTAACTTCTTACAAGTTTACTTGTAGACTAAAACCAGTTGTTTTCAGTTGATATTTTGAGTTGTAACATGGGTATATTTTTGGTAACTTCTTACAAGTTTACTTGTAGATTAAAACCTGCTGTTTTCAATTGATTTTTTGAGTTGTAACATGGGTATATTCTTGGTAACTTCTTACAAGTTTACTTGTAGACTAAAACCAGTTGTTTTCAGTTGATATTTTTAGTTGAAACTTGAGTATATTTTTAGTAACTTTTAACAAGTTCACTTGTAGATTAAAACCAGTTGATATTTTGAGTTGTAACTTCGGTATATTCTTGGTAACTCTTTACAAATTCACTTGTAGATTAAAACCTGTTGTTTTCAGTTGATATTTTGAGTTGTAACATGGATATTTTTCTGGAACTTATTACAAGTTCACTAGTAGATTAAAACCAGTTGATATTTTGAGTTAACTCAAGTTAACTGAGTATAACTTGGTTATATTCTTGGTAACTTATTACAAGTTCACTTCTAGATTAAAACCAGTTGTTTTCAGTATATATTTTGAGTTGTAACATGCTATATGGGTCTATTCTGTGACTAAATACAATTTGTATTTTTGTAGAGTAGGTACTGCATTTATGCTTAATCACGTCAGACACTAGCAGACTTAGTTTTCCATTAGCATTGTTCTGTGGCTTATAGGTAACTCTTATTTCGTCAATTGTTCTAATATTGAAAATTGTAGTATAGTAGGATCCTACTTGTAGAAAATATGTGGAGAATGAGTTCAACCTCCTATGTGAGTGACGTGTGATGTTTACGCCTCATATTCATGTTGATTTAAATTTACAAAATAATAATTGTTCTTAACGGATAATATTATAGTTTTCAACTAATTGCATTTAGCCGGATCTAGTGTTATAGTTCTAGAGCCTATTACTCTTCGAAATACATATTATGATGTGTTACAAAGAGCTAGGGTTGATCTACATTATTAAATCTTGTATTTATTCTAGGATTAGTGAAACATGAGAGTATTTTCCAGATTGTAAACCAAAAATAGGTATTATTTAACACGATGTGTTTAATAGATGACTATTAACTTAAATGTTGACTACATTAAATTTGTACATAGTATATCACTGTACTTTCATATTTGTGTTTATAATTTGATAATGTTTCCTTGTTGGATAGATTATGCTCTCTCGTTCACTATTTATTGTATTATTCTAAAAGATTTATGTTTATGACTGATTTAATCTTTATGAAAGGTCTGACAGCACGATTTTATATGTAGTGTAGCGTTGTTGTATTTAATCCTAATGAGTGTACATATTTTTGATGTTTATATGGAGATAATAAAAGTGCCATTTAAGAATTGAGTTGTTAATATTAATTGCTATCAGTTTCTCTACAAACATTCATAATTTTTATAATGTAGTATGTTTTCTAATAATATAGATTATGTAATAGCATAGAGAAACGATAGCATAAGTAGATATCCAGGAGGATATCAATGCAGGAGGATGTAGAAACAGCTGATTATTCAAGCGACTTGTCTCAAGGTACCTAGAATACATTAGTGCACTCCTAGATTAAAACCAGTTGTTTTCAGTATATATTTTGAGTTGTAACATGCTATATGGGTCTATTCTGTGACTAAATACAATTTGTATTTTTGTAGAGTAGGTACTGCATTTTATGCTTTTAATCACGTCAGACACTAGCAGACTTTGATTTCCATTAGCATTGTTCTGTGGCTTATAGGTAACTCTTATTTCGTCAATTTTTCTAATATTGTAAATTGTAGTATAGTAGGATCCTACTTGTAGAAAATATGTGGAGAATGAGTTCAACCTCCTATGTGAGTGACGTGTGATGTTTACGCCTCATATTCATGTTGATTTAAATTTACAAAATAATAATTGTTCTTAACGGATAATATTATAGTTTTCAACTAATTGCATTTAGCCTAATCTAGTGTTATAGTTCTAGAGCCTATTACTCTTCGAAATACATATTATGATGTGTTACAAAGAGCTAGGGTTGATCTACATTATTAAATCTTGTATTTATTTTAGGATTAGTGAAACATGAGAGTATTTTCCAGATTGTAAACCAAAAATAGGTATTATTTAACACGATGTGTTTAATAGATGACTATTAACTTAAATGTTGACTACATTAAATTTGTACATAGTATATCACTGTACTTTCATATTTGTGTTTATAATTTGATAATGTTTCCTTGTTGGATAGATTACTCTCTCTCGTTCACTATTTATTGTATTATTCTAAAATATTTATGTTCATGACTGATTTACTCTTTATGAAAGGTCTGACAGCACGATTTTATATGTAGTATTGCGTTGTTGTATTTCATCCTAATGAGTGTACATATTTTTGATGTTTATATGGAGATAATAAAAGTGCCATTTAAGAATTGAGTTGTTAATATTAATTGTTATCAGTTTCTCTACAAACATTCATAATTTTTATAATGTAGTATGTTTTCTAATAATATAGATTATGTAATAGCATAGAGAAACGATAGCATAAGTAGATATCCAGGAGGATATCAATGCAGGAGGATGTAGAAACAGCTGATTATTCAAGCGACTTGTCTCAAGGTATCTAGAATACATTAGTGCACTCCTAAAGGATTAAAGATGTTGAACCGGCAAGATGTTCTACTGATTCTATGTAATATCATAGAGAAACAATAGCGTAAGTAGATATCCCATGGTATAGGGCGTTTATGTCGCAACTTTTACTGTTATCCCAAGCCGATAGTTCACGTTGTTCTTTCCCATGCAGCTGTGTGACGCTGGTAGTCTCTCAAATTGTGCCGTTCATACACTCTCACCCCCAACAAAACAGTAAAAATTGACAGTAATCGGCTTGAGATAACAGTAAAAGTTGCGACATAGATTCCATTTTCCATGGGATATCTACTTACGCTATTGTTTCTCTATGGTAATAGATAGCATACAAACTTAGGTAGAACTTTGGAACTTTAAAGTAAAGCCGCGTTTACACCAAAATTATTTACAAAATGTTAATAACTTAATCCTTATAGATTCTATTAAATTTAACGGATCTTGACAAACACATATATGATCATTATGTGTATGATAAGTTATGTTCAATCTAATAGAATCATATAAGGATTAAGTTATTAACATTTTGTTAATAACTTTGATTTAAACGCAGATCAAGGTACCTACCTGTAGTACCTATGTACTGTATAGACATGGATTGAAGAGTGTAGATAATATTATAGTTGAAAGAATAATTATGGTGTTGGTGAATATATTAGAAATAGAATGGTGTAAGTTTCATCTCGTTGAATTCATCTTGAATATGGTATCTTATTAATTTTTCATTCAAATAGGTTGGAATTATCAACAAATGAAAATTGAAATCAGTTTTATTATGTTGGCTTCTACGTTGCGCTTGAATGTCATAAGGTAAGGCAAGTTAATGTTGCTTCAGGATATGCCAAGGAATGTTACATTACGCAAGGATCTCTCCAAAGCTGCAGCTGATGAATTGGAGATAAAAGTGAGTACAAAACATGATGACAAAATTATTGATTATTATATTATTTTCTTGACAAATATATAATTGATTATTTGAAATAAGAATGGAACAGTTAATATTACATCTGAAATACTGGTATCAGCAATATTCTATAGAAGGCAGAGAATCGGCAACATTGTTCTCCTATCTTCCCAATGTTACTGGGGCTTATTGCATGAGAAAATCCAAACTAATAATGTTAGTACTCAGCTGTTTATTAGAATAGGAAATTACGAAAAAGTAATAGCATGCAACAAGTTGAAAATATCAACAACTGAAAATTAAAATCAGTTTTATTACTTTCCTTGCCCTATTACCATAGGTAAGGAAAGTATTGCTTTCCGAAAAAATTAAGGTACCCCAATTTCTAAATTTCTATACGTTTCAAGGTCCCCTGAGTCCAAAAAACTGGTTTTTGGGTATTGGTCTGTGTGTGTGTATGAGTGTATGTGCGTCTGTGTACACGATATCTCATCTCCCAATTAACGGAATGACTTGAAATTTGGAACTTAAGGTCCTTTCACTATAAGGATCCGACACGAACAATTTCAATCAAATGCAATTCAAGATGGCGGCTAAAATGGCGAAAATGTTGTCAAAAACAGGGTTTTTCGTGATTTTCTCGGAAACGGCTCCAACGATTTTGATCAAATTCATACCTAAAATAGTCATCGATAAGCTCTATCAACTGCCACAAGTCCCATATCTGTAAAAAATTTCAGGAGCTCCGCCCCAGCAATGCAGATAGAATCCCAATTATCAGGCTTCAGATACAATTGAAACAAAAAAAATCAAGTGGAGTAGATTGAGCATGGAAATCTCTACAATTAATGTTCAGTAACATTTTCACCTAAAATTGAAAATAAGCTTTAAATTCGAGAAAATGTGATTATTCAATTGCAAATTATTGTTGATTCTATTAAATCATTCACTATGAAGAGATAGCAGACCTCATGTGTGTCTCCAGCGTTATTGCCCTGTCACCAGCTGGCTCAAATCTTTGAATAGTAGACTCGAGATGCGCGGGAACACTAGCGTCAGGTGATCAATTTTCATAACGGCAAGGAAAGTTGTGTGAGTGCGCCACACCAGATTTTTATTATCTTGGCTTCTACGTTCCGCTTTAATAATATCATAATAGTACGGTTCCAGTCCTTAGCTATAGCCTACAGGTTCAGACCATTCAAATAAATTTTGCTTCCCTAAGCAATTATTCTTTCTTGTTTTTGGCATTCTACCCTAAAATTATAAGATATCATTGACTTATTCTCTTTTCTAAAATATATTCTTTATTCAAATTAATTGATACTGTACTTGGCCTAATTTATTGACTTGTGTAGTTGTTTGTCTATGAGTATGGTTTATTTTAACTTCTAAATTTGATAGAGATCCAAAGCTTATTTTGAATTATTTCAGCTTAGAAATAAATTTATATTAGATTTTCATGAAATAGCACACGTCAATAGCCTTATTTATCCATCTTCTTGAACCATCATACATTGTGCCACATCGTAATAACTTACATAATTAAAATTTTATACCCTATTCATTATGGCTGCCGTTTTGATTGCCGGTTTTTGGTAGCATTTTTCATTTCAATCAAATTATCATCAAATTTATTTTACATCGCTTGAAATGCTATTAAAAAGTCAGTAATTCCCATTTCAAATTTCTAAAACTTATTTGGAACTAAAATTGCGCTCATTTCAAGCGTTCATGTATTGAATAATACTTTGTTAGTTTCGGGATTTTAATCAAATAAATATCAGGCCATCTTGAAAGGTTTTAGAACCTTCGGTTCCTTTGTTCAGTCGGCAAGAATTCAATCAATTTATCATCAAAGTTATTTTACATCGCTTGAAATGCTATTAAAAAATACAGTAATTTCCATTTCAAATCTCTAAAACGTATTTGGAACTCAAATTGCGTTTATTTCAAGCTTTCATGTATTGAATAATATTTTGACATTTTCGGGATTTCAATCAAATAAATATATCAGGCCATCCTGAAAGATTCTAGAACCTTCGGTTGTGCAGTCGTCAAGAATTTGGGTGAAAGCCGGCCGGCCATTGGCTGAGAAGCCCAGTTCACTTTGTTTGGAGCGCTGTGATTGGCTCACTGATTGGGGATGTAGAGACAAGATCGTGCAGAGTGCAGTCTGAGACTTGATAGCTTCGTGGTAGCTTGTAATAACATCGTGTCCTACTAATTTTCATTGATTGATATATTAAAATTACAGTTTATTATCAGTGCGTGTGTGAATTATGAAGCTATTTTAATGTTATTATTAGTGGTGTAATTGATTATCCGGTTGTGAGAAAGTTTTGTATAAAATTTTAATGTGATGAGAACCCAAGGCCGTAAGAGAGGTAGGATCTTGTTTTTATCAATCATAACTCACTCTCATCCAATTATTCGTGCTATTATTTGTGAAAAATGATTTTATTATCATTGATATTGATTTTAGATAGAATGTTCAGGTCATTTCTCATCATTCACTCATCCTATTATTAATGATCTAGTCATTAGGTTATTGTACGATTTCAGAATGATTCGAGTTGTACAGAGAAGGGCGTGCTGGTTTAGTTTATTTGCATTAGATCTCTCTATTAGTGAACTAAAAATACATATATTAATGGTGAATTATTTGAGTTTTTTACTCTAAATTTGAAATCTTATTGAGCTAGCTGCAAATAACTGGATCAGTTCAGGACAATTTCTCTTCGAAATATCTGAAATCGTACTCCATGTTTAATTATAATATTAATTTTAGCAGATATAGGGATTTTAGTTGTGAGTTACATGGATATAACTTTGTATTTCAAAGGTTTTATTAAGATTTTGGGGGTTTTTGTGGATTGAGGTATTTCATGTTCCAGTTCTACTGTCAGCATTCCTTATGAAATAACATCAGTATTTATGATCCAATCAATTCTGACAGATTAATGTGAATCTCTTTATAGCATCGACGCCATGACGTAGAGAGGCGTGAATTTGATTTTGAACGTTCAGTGCCACAGCCATACTGATAATAGTTTCTCCTGTTGATGCTCGTTGAAATTAGTTTGTTACTATTTATGAAATAATATCGATATACTGAAATTTCGTATTTATTTATCAATTTTATAGATTACATAATCAAATTTTTAATGACTGTCATAAATTTCAAATAAAATTGAAGAAATATCAGTCAAATGTAGGGCAATTTAGTTCCGTCATGTTGGCAATTTAGCTGTCTGTCTCGCTCTTGTCCTTGTGTAGCTAGTCAAAACAACAACTGTCGGATTTTACTGTTAATATTTTAGAGTTTCCTTGATAATAAACATTGTAATTCTAAAGTATATATGTTCAAAATAGCAGTTCTCAACGTAATTTTATATTTTTTAATTGCGTGAATCTGCTGCAATTAGTGCTACATTCACCTGACTGCAAACGTAAGTGCTCTTGACTCTAGCAGAGCTTTCTGTTCTGCAACTGAAACCGTCTTGTCAAAAATAACTGTCGGATTTTCGTGTTAATTTTTTAAAGTTTCCTTGATAATAATGAATTATTGTAATACTAAAGTATATCTGTTCAAAATAGCAGTTTTCAACATAATTTTATAGTTTCTAATTACGTGAATGTGCTGTTAGTGCTACGTTTATCTGAATTCACAAACGTAAGTGCTCTTGACTCATGACAATGAACTGATGTGCTCAAACATTGACAAAATTCTCGTTCTATCTACATTTTAGGTAAAGTACATTATGAAATTAACTTTTTATTATTCATATTCATCACATTACAAATAGCTTTTGACTATTATTTTCTTATTCTATCCATGCATTTACAAACGCTCAATAGCTGGTTAGCGTATAGGTGATCGTATTCAACAGGTTATCCACTTGATTCTTGTTTAGTTTGGATTCAAATCTAATACCTCTTGAATAATCAAATATTAATTTAGGTTCTTGTGTTAAATTTAATTTTATTAATTGTAGCCAATTCTTTGAAGCTTTTAATGTTGAACGAGTAGCCTATCGGTTAATCTAACCTATGAAATTGCACGGTTCAGGTCGTTATGTTGCGGTCCGTAATAATACTTTGGGATTGTTGCGTTACTAATTCCATTCTCAATTTAAATTACTAGACCTATGAAATTTTATTTCTATTCTCGGATAATTTATTCATAATTTCTGCTGTAAATTTGTGAATAATTTCGGTGTTTTTTTGAGATCCTATTTAAAGTTCTGCGTTACAGTACAGTTCTGCTTCCCTCAGTTATAATTTCTAATAAATTGAGTCTACCACTGATTTCTCATTTTGATTCAAGGATAATGTATTCATAATTTGTGGATAATAATGAGTTCAATATTTATTTACTTTTCGTTGTTAATTTTATTCAAGTATTACAAATAGGAATCATTCGATCATTTCGATCAATGCGAAATGTAATGATTATTGATTAATGCTCACATATTATTCTGATAATTTAATTTCAAACCACATAGAGCGGTCGGTGAAAATATTTTGATATCAAAACCTTTTCCTTGTGTTTGTGTTATATTCCCATTAGAATCATGAAAAAATATTTCCAATGAATCGAACGCGGAAATTGATACTGATATGAAAGAATCTAGCTCGAATAATTTTATGGTAGGCCTATGCCGTATTCTTCAAATTGTAAAGTTTCTATGAAAGGTTGTATTTGAAACTGTAATAGCCCATATACTTTTGATAATAGCCTCTTAACTTTTAATAATAGTTTCTTGATTCATCAAGAAACCATGGAATAACCACCATCTTTAATAAATTCTGCCAGAATAAGTATAGTCATTCATTTTATTTGTTTCAAGTTATAACGCATGTATCTTTCACCGATGTGCTGTCAAATTACTTTGGTTCGGAATGCAAGTGCATCAGTGTTTCGTTTATTTATCACATGCAGGTAACCCGTGCATGGGTCCAATTAAAAACTTGACAAACCGAAAACTTGACCCACTAAAATCTTGAAGAATTCAAATAGACCTATAATCATCCTCGATAAATTAAGAATCTGAGTACCGGTTGCTCGATAACCCGTTAAATTTTAATCGTCATAATTCCACAAGAACCAATCACGATTACATTTTAACCAGCTTTTGTGCAACTGGGTCTATATATGCCAAATTTCAAGTTAATCAGTCCAGTAGTTGAGACGTGATGATGCGTCATTCGTGAATTTCCTATCCCTTTACATGGATAAGCCAATTCTTTTCTTTATTGTATAGTTCGATATAGGTAATCAACCTGCGCACAAGCCTTGGAATTGTGTCGGTATCATCCCTAGCCAAGAACGCCGTATAAGATATTTTAAATTTTAAAAATGTGAACCGTATTTATACAACTTGGAAATTTTTACTTTTGTGTAGTTGAGAAGTTGATATTGTGGTAATGGTAATTATTCATAAATGAAAAAGACTGAGAAATTGTCAAAAAACCACAGATTTATTGATATTTAAAAAGACCGGAGATTGACAATGGTGTAATAGATAAGTAAGATTCTAAGTATCAATAAATCTGTGGTTTTTTGACAATTTCTTAGTCTTTTTCATTCAACTTGAAAATTGTTTCTTCATGATTTATTGCTGGCTTAATAATTTCAAATGCGATTGGGAATTTCGCGAGATTTCAATGTGTGTTTTTGTATTATGTTGTAGGTGTAAAGAAACAATTGGAGCTTGGCATAGGCAACTGATTCACTCCTGTCGTGGACCACAGCTTTCAAATATGGCACTTGACAGGTGGGTCTTGTAACTTATCTCACTATTTTACTATCTTATTTCCACTATTGATTCTGTGTTATATATTGTCTGGAATCGATTAAGATTTATGATGTAATTTTACGAAAATGCTTGAGAGGCTAGGCCTTCTAGCTCAACACAATGCGGTTATGTGTAGATAAATGTGCTATTTAGTTTCAATGCAAAATAATGAAACAATGCTGATTGATTGATTGAGTACTTTATTTATGTAGATTACAATATATACTGGCTTATACACTTATATACAATAGCTTACAATACAGCAAAATTATAGATGAATTTACATAATATAGACTAAGAAAATAATTATTGAACTGTATATGATATGAAAAAGCAATTTGTAATATGATAACTATAGATAATAATCATATTGTTATGCATCTACATAAATTGGCGGAGCTTTGGACATATCAATGTCCATTCTTCGGAAAGAATATTAAAAATATCCTCCCCACTAACTCTCTACCAAATGCTGAGAGATATCATAAGATAATAACACACTTTCCCTGTGCAGCTATCAATAACATTTTATATTTTATTCAATTGAAGAATAATCTTGAAATAACTTACTCATGTTGTGATGTGTCATGGTTTTTTTTGTTGTGTGACGGGCGATCAGTAATAATAATAATGTTTTATTAACTCAAGAGCTTTTACAAACATATATAGTTTCATCATACAGTAATTTATAGTCAATACAATATCTATATAAGTTCCATGTCAATAGTTTATTCAATATAAAAATCTTATCACAGCTTATCCGTTCCACTGCTGAGTTAGTCCAGATCATAATTAAATTAATTATAACAGAAAAAAACAACAACATATCTAATAATGATCAAAACAATACCAAATAATAACATTTATATCACAGTCACGTCAAACTGAGATTAAACAAGAATCAATCGCAGTCAGGTAGGTCAAATCACAGAAACATAGCGTAAAACATGAATAATCTATACATCAATATCACAACCTCCAGATAAAAATTCATTTATTGAATAAAATGGGTTTCTTTCAAACCACTGATGCAATTCGATCTTAAACACATTTAAAGCTGCGTACACATATACGCGCATCCAACCCGCACCGAGCACGCTCCGCCCTCGTACCGTCCACGTACCACCTTCGTTCCTCCATCGAACTACAGTCGCTCCGCCCACGCACCCATCATGAACGTTACGGAAGATGTTAAATCTTCACGCGTTCCCTGGTCGAACCACTGTTGCTCGCCGGTCGATCATCAATCGCTCTGCTGGAGTGACGTTCGGTTGCGGAGCAGAGCGAAAGTCTGTACGCACCTTATTGGAGCATCTCGCAAATCAAGAGGTAGTTTGTTGAAAAAATTTATACCACAAGAAAGCCAGTGGTCCTGAGTCTTTCTAAGTTTGCATCTAAGTCAGTGCTGTCGTTGGACGGGTGACCGCTTCTTCGTCAACACCACCAGTTTTTTAATTTTCATCTTTTTATAATTGAGTTTTTTAATTTTCAACTTTTAAGCCACGAAATGGCTTGTCGATTGTTTTGATCTATAAGATCAGTTATATCTTGCAATATTATCATAACTTCTATCACTCAAAAATGAAGGTTTAGTGAAAAATTATAGTTTATTGTTCGATATTTTTTGGTTTGATAATTCTCCTTGATTAAATACAAGTTGAAAATGGAATGTCTAGTAGGAAGGCAAATTTTCAAAGATGAAAATCTTATTATTTTATTTATAGGTATGGACCAACAAATTGGTGGAGGAGAGACTTGAGACGAGGTCTGCAATGCATTGATGAAGCCAGATTGTTGGAGATTGAGATACATGGATGCTGATTTATGAGCTTTCCATCCTGGTGTGACCTGAGTCATAGATCAGAGCAGAGCCTTCACGTGTGCTTGTTGACAACAGCTGGTGAGTCTTGTAACAAATACCTTTCCACATTGAAATTGTATTCAACTCTATTGAGTTCAAATATTTCCTGTGGCCTTACAGCTATAGTGAGGTCCACGTTTTAATGTCAGTGTTTGATTAGCAATGGTATTGCTATCCTTGTCTATCATTCAACAAAGCTGATAGCTCTACCTCTTTCTCGCTTAGCTCTGTTGCCAGATCGTCTTTTAACAAAGTAGAATTAATTAGCAAAATACCTCATCTCAATCATGAAAATTCATTATGAAATTATTGAAAAATATAATTTCTCGCCGAATAAAATATAAGTGATTATTTTAAACAAGAATAAACCGTTAATGTTACATTAATAAACCTGTATCAGCTACCGTCTATAGAAGGCATTGACAAGACAGCGGATCGGCAACGTTTTTCTCCTATCTCTCTCCACTGCCATTATAACGTACACCTTACTATAGACATAGAGAAACGATAGCATAAGTAGGTATCCCATGGTATAGGGCGTTTATGTCGCAACTTTTACTGTTATCTCAAGCCGATTACTGTCGATTATTGTCAATTTTTACTGTTTTGTTGGGGTGATAGTGTATGAACGGCACAATTTCAGAGACTACCAGCGTCACACAGCTGCATAGGAAAGAACTACGTGAACTATCGGCTTGAGATAACAGTAAAAGTTGCGACATAAACGCCCTATACCATGGGATATCTACTTATGCTATCGTTTCTCTATGCTATAGATCACAGATTATGCGCTTGTGTTCACATATTGTTGAATATGATCTGGAACAAAGTAATGTTGATTTAATAACACTAAAAAGCATAAGGCCCGGTTGCACAAATGCCGGTTAAATTTTAAAAGTGATCATTTCACGAGAACCAATCAGAGAAGGATTTTTCGAAAAGTAGGCTTCTGTGATTGGTTCTCGTGAAATTAATCATGATTAAAATTTAACTGGCTTTTGTGCAACCGACACTGTAATCTGCTGCATGATAATGAATGGTGACGCAACATGGGATTATAAATAGTAGTCTCGGTTGATGCGATATTATCGATCCTGAATAATCATCATATTGCTTGAGAGTGTAGCGACAACCGGAACTAGTATCTCATTGTTTCTGCATAGAGAAACAATAGCGTAAGAAGATTACCCATGGTATAGGGCGTTTATGTCGCAACTTTTACTGTTATCTCAAGCCGATTACTGTCGATTATTGTCGATTTTTACTGTTTTGACCGGGTAAGAGTGTATGAAAGGTACAATATGAGAGACTACCATCGTCATAAAGCTTCACAGGAAAAAACTACGTGGACTATCAGCTTGAGATAACAGTAAAAGTTGCGACATAAATGCCCTACACCATGGGATATCTACTTATGCTTTAGTTTCTCTATGGTATCTCATTGTTTCTGTCAGTAGGCCTGTACTGTATTGAATAAATAAACTCGCGACTGAATTCCGGTGGCGCTTTGCCGCATGCCCTGTTATGCATGCCTTATAATCGGCTGGTCCCACAAGAGGCAGTGCGTTCTGCAACAAACTAAGAAACTCGCCTGTCATCTGGTCCGTCACCGTTAACCAAGCATATCTTGTTTAATGGATTGTTTAATATTTTGTTCATTCTAATATTGCCTGCAAATCGTAACGGAATTCAGTGCCTTGAAAAATTTCTCAACAAAAGAAGAAACAGCTGAAATCTTTCAAGTATTTTTCAATCTGAAATGAGTTTTACTTCTTACTCATCCTCTATGTTATTTAGGGCCGGTTTCCGAGCTCGGGATTTAGCTAAGTCCTAGACTTTGAACAGCTGGAGTTAAAAAATTTGTTTTCCAAAACGGGGCGTAGTCGCAGTCATTGTCATAGTCAAGTTTGAATTAAATTTCGAAAAACTAGAAAATTGAACACAAAATAAAATAAAGAGAAAATAGTGTAAAGTTTCAGCTATTTTGAATTATTTAGGAATGTCTAATTTCGTCAAGGAAAAATGTTTTCAATTATAGAAATGTTAAAATAAAAACTACGACTACTGTTATAAAAGCTGCGACTACGCCCCGTTTTGGAAAGCCAATTTTCTGACTCCAGCTGTTGAAAGTCTAGGACTTAGCTAAATCCCGAGCTCGGAAACCGGCCCTTAATGTATTAAGTGCCGGTTGCACAAAAGTCGGTTAAATTTTAATCGTGGATCAATTCCACGAGAACCAATCAGAAGATCCGTCGTATCAAAAATGCCTTCTCTGATTGGTTCTCGTGAAATTGATCACGGTTAAAATTTAACCGACTTTTGTGCAACCGGACTTAAGAGTCAGAAACTGAGCTGAATTACATATTTATTACACAGCCTCTTTCTTGCAGTACTAAAATGATGAATTGACGCTCACATGCTGATAATCTTCAATATATGTTTAATGCCTGTGTCTTGTTATTTATATTTCCAATCAAGTTGTATAAATTGAATTGACATTATATGTCCTGCCTCAAATACTTGAAATTAACACAACCATTTAGAAATTATAGTGAAGTCTACGTTATAATGGCAGTGTTTGATTAGCAATGGTATTGCTATCCTTGTCTATCATTCAACAAAGCGGATAACGCTATCTCCTTCTCGCTTTGCTCTGTTGCCAGATCGTCTTTTAACGATGTAGAATTAATAATTGACAAAATAATTCATCTTAATTATGAAAATTCATTATGAAATTATTGAAAAATATAATTTCTTGCCGAATAAAATATAATTGATCATTTTAAACTAGAATGAACAGTATAAATAAACCTGTATCAGCTACCGTCTATAGAAGGCATTGACAAGACAGAGGATCGGCAACGTTGTTCTGCTATCTTTCTTCACTGCCATTATAATGTGGACCTTACTATAGCTTGGATTGTTACTAAACTATGATTGTTGAAATTAATCATCCATTGAAGCGCTGACTATAGATACTAATAATTCGTATGCAAACAAGTGGTTGTGAACACTTCATTTTATTTTTATTGACCGAGCGAAGTGAGGTCTAAGATTCAAGTCGACGGTTTGGCATTTCTCTTGATGTTTATATGTTGCGCATTTACGGCGAAACGCGGTAATAGTTTTTCATGAAATTTAACAGGTATGTTCCTTTTTTTAATTGCGCGTCGACGTATACACAAGGTTTTTGGAAATTTTACATTTCAAGGATATATAAAAGGAAAAAGGAGCCTCCTTCATACGCCAATATTAGAGTAAAAATCAGATTATAGAATTTTCATCATAAATCAGCTGACAAGTGATTACACAGATGTGTGGAGAAGCCAGTCTATTGTTGTATTTCCATAAGGTCTATAGTTTCAATCAGGTACTTGTGGATGAGAATACTGCGTGAGGTCTACTGTTCACAGAACTACTAGTTTAATTCAAATTGTATAGATCATTGCTATGTTTTTGTCTTAAAGTTCAGTTATTCAACTTTGATTGTTTTTCCTATGGTTTGTAACCCACTTGAAACCACCAGTCTTAAGTCAGTTACACTCACATCGATTTTTGAACATTTTTGTCGTCATTATAAATTCTACCAAACACATGGTCGCATGATATGTTTGTCAAGTTATGCTCAATCAAATAGAATTTTGAACATTTTTGTCGTCATTATAAATTCTACCAAACACATGGTCGCATGATATGTTTGTCAAGTTATGCTCAATCTAATAGAATTTATAAGGACGGCAAAAATCGTACGTCCAAGAACCGATGTGTGTCTGACTAGACTTACTTGAAAGTTTTGTTTCCATTGAAAGTATTGCAGTCGTTGATGTGAATTCAAAATTGATTCCCTCTTGTTTGAAACCTATAACTAAGCTTTTTAAATTGTCATTATCCTCCTAAAGGTTGCACAAGTCTAAGATTCGTGTGGGCTCACCCCAAAAACACTGAATTAAAAAATTCGAGTCCTCTCATGCTATAGTCAGGTCCACGTCATTATTATTATTACTAGCTTATGGCTTTGAGTGGTGGGGAGACCCAAGGGTAGTTGCACCTCGCCGTATATAGTCCAAAGTTCCCTAATGGGAAACCGGACACCAAGGTTATAGTGAGCACAATACTTTAAATTTACACTTTTCACTTCGGAATAAAGTTCATTTTTATGTTAAAAATCGTTATAGGTCCACGTTATAATGACAGTATTTGATTAATATTGGTGTTGCTATCCTTGGCTATCATTCAACAAAGCAGATAGTTCTATCCTTTTCAAGCTTGACTACTTTGCCAGATCGTTTTTAATAATGTAAAAAATAATTTTGATTTTGCTGCACTGGTGCTCCATATAACCTACTAACTATTTTGCGTTGCCATGTTGCAAATCTGAAGTGCAGGAAAAATTTTTCCCGCACTAGAGCGGAAAAGTGATTCTTTGCGTTCTGTAATCAGTGCAGCAATGGACACTTTTCAAGGTAACTGTAGGAAAAATATATTTTTCAGTTATTAAATACTAAATTTTCATAATTGAGATGGAATATTATGCTAATTAAATATATTTTGGTAACTGTGACTGTTGTGCACGTTATAAGAGTCTTGAGGTGGTGGACAACAGTGGATAACAGCAGTTGACAGCACACAGCCATTCAAACACACATACATTATTCTACTTTATTTATTAATAATAAAATTACACAGATATACATTTGATGGATTTTAGGCAATTTTACCCATAATTACCCACTTTTCATATTCAATGGTAACTGTAGGAAAAACTTAATGTGAAATACGTGCGCAAAGTTCCTCTGCTGCACTCAAGAAACCATTCCGCCCTCGCCTACGGCTCGGGCGTAAACGTTTCTTTCGGTGCAGCAAACTGTCACTTTGCGCACTAGTTGCACAAATAACTATTCTTGTCGAATAAAAGTTATTTATTTTTTTCAAACAAGAATGAACATTTGATTTTACATCAGATATATGTGCCATTCGTAGTTTGATTTTTAAGTTGTAGGTTAGCATGTTTGTTTGTTTTTCAGTGTGTTCAAATGTTGTGAGCTGGTTACCATGCAGAGGAAGGACTGTTACTAGCCTACTTTGAGGGTCAACTTCTCCGATCTGTGGCGGTCGATTATCATTCATCACCAATGAAGATTACTTCGTTTGTACTCAGAGTTCTTGAGGTTAGTTCGAAATATTCGCTCTATTTACGACTGTTTGGATTGTGCCATGGATTTTAGTATTGCTTGATATTGTTCTAAAACTTGCATGTTGACTTTGATAGGATGATTGAAATTAATTGCATGATTATGGCTCAACTCACTCACACTTACGTGATCAGGTGGAGAAGAGACTTGACTCTAGTGGAGAGCATATGTTTCCGAATGGTGACACTCAGACCAGTCGACTCTAGTCTCCGCGACTGTCACCAGTTGAAAACACATGCTCTCCACTAGAGTCGAGTCTCTTCTCGACCTGATCACGTAAGTGTGAGTTCAGTCTAAGTTGTAAACTAGTCTGAAAGTATTCGATATTCTAGATTGCTAACTTGTATGTGAGTTAGTAGTGTTCGCTTTTAACAGTTTTAAATTGTCTATTTTTTTCAAAAAGGTCTAGTGTCTAACTTCTTTTAAATAGCTTTCTTTTCTGGTTAACTTCTCACCATAAGTGCCGGTTGCAGAACAGCCGGTTAAATTTTAACCGTGATTAATTCCACGAAAACCAGCAGTCTTTTCAAAAACGCCTTCTCTGATTGGTTCTCGTGAAATTAATCATGGTTAAAATTTAACCGGCTGTTCTGCAACCGGGCCTAAGTCTTGATGTTGATTGTCTTCTTCCACTTTGATGCCTCGCTTACAAACTCGACTGCTTTGCCTTTCAATCTTCAGCTTGATATTGTCTTCAGGGGCCTATTCATCATCAAACGCTGTGTTGCCATTTCTAGCTTTGATCTGTTTTCCAGTCACTTTTCGGCTGTGGATTTTCTCTCCTGTTGTGAATCTTCCTTGCTTGCTTGTCTTGTCAGTGTGTACATCGCTGCTTTTAGGAGCCCCATCATTTCACCATTGATTTTATTTCCATTGTTCACCATTTTATTGTTCACTGCATGAGAGAGAGAGAGAGAGAGAGAGAGAGAGAGAGAGAGAGAGAGCACGCCTATTTGGCATGAGACGCACGAGCATGGTTTGTTGATTGGTATTAAGTTGACGATTCAACCATGATCGTAATGTCGTCGCCCCTTTCATGTGTTACAGGAACGCGAGTTGGCGGCAGTCACATTAACTCTGGCATTCAAAGACATTGATCTTTTTTTATTCTATGCTGTTTCATCAAATTATCCGTTCCCCTTTATGATTTCTTTGTTCATCTTATTATTTTATGTTTTACTCATTAGTAATAAAGTAGAATTTTCTGTTTTTAATTTTTGTTTTATTCAATATTATCTTATTATTTTATGTTTTACTCATTAGTAATAAAGTAGAATTTTCTGTTTTTAATTTTTGTTTTATTCAATATTTATCTTATTATTTTATGTTTTATTAACTAGACTACTAATAAACTATAATTATTTTATGTTGTATGTAGTTTTCATTCTTCTTTTATCTACTACTTGTCTATTATTTTGAAAGTTTATTCGATTTGGGAGCCTTCTGGGTGTTTATCTGTAGCCTTATTATGTATGGGATTGAGTCGCCCTCCCAATACCACATATTATGTTGGTGAAAAATAGAAGTAGTGCTATTAGATGTAGTGCCCCGCCCCCCGATCCAAGGATTCAACTCCTTCCATTATTACTTATCGTTGTGGATGTTGAGTAGTGTTGTGGCATAATATTCAGTGTAGTATTCAATGTTAAGCCGGGTTTAGACGCTCAAGCCATTTGTGCAAACTGGCTTGCGCAAGCCAGTTTGCGCAGTTGAATTTGTGCGTGTGAACGGTGGCTTGAGGCTTGCGCAAGCCAAAAAATCTGGCTTGAGCAAATTCTGTTCTGACAGAAAATCGGCTCGGTTGGAGTATTGGAATGAGCGTTTAAACACTGCTCAAGCCATTTGCGCAAACTGGCAGGCCAAAAGTACGTTTTCGCGCATGCGCACACGAATTCCACAGGGATCTATTTTGGGACCATTGCTCTATCTGGTATATGTAAATGATATCTCAAAGTTTGTTAATTATGATCTAACTCTATTTTGCTGATGATACAACAGCTCTCATTAAGGGTGGAAATGTTGATTCTTTGATTGAGGGAGCAAAAACTTGTTTGAATGAGCTTAATGAGTGGTTCAACTATAATGGTTTGTCATTGAACCCTAGTAAAACCAAATTGGTGCCTTTTCATGCTCGAAATGCCCAGGAAACGTTTCATGTTAAGCTAGACTCAGATACCACCTTGAAGCCCTCTGATGGAACCACTTTTCTGGGATTGTTCTTGGATAGTAATATGAAGTGGAAGTCTCACTCTTCTGAACTGTTGAGGAAGCTGAGTAGAGCAACATTTGCGGTGGGTGTGATCTCCAGGGTTGCAGGTACAAGTACAGCGTTAATTGTGTATCATGCTTATTTTGCATCCCATCTACGCTTTGGTATCATTTTTTGGGGCAGAACAACAGAATTTGAATCTATTTTCAGGACTCAAAAAAAAGCTTTGAGGCGAATATTCGGCCTGACAGACAGGTGTTCTTGCAGACCCATATTTAGAGAACACTCCCTCCTTACAGCCCCGGCAGTTTATGTCTTAGAGTTAGCTCTATTTGTTTTTAGAAATAAGGACCGTTTCCAGGAGGGACAAGTGGCGCATTTATATAACACGCGATTCAGGGGACTCAGGTATCCAGAGCACAGGCTGACTCTCTTGGAGAAGGGCCCTTATTACATGGGCATCAAGGTTTACAATGTCCTACCACAGATAGTCAAGGAAAGTGCTACTCCTGGTTTATTTAAGAAAAAATTAAAAACCATTCTCATAGGTATGTGTCCCTATAAAGTTGAGGAATTTTTTGAGAAGATAGCCTCTACATGATTTGCCAATATAGTATGGTCACTGCTAGTGTTCTATTTATGTAATAGTTGGTTTGCTTTGGGTTGGGGTATGACAGTGGGTTTATAAGTGATCCACATTCATTTTTTTTTCTCTTTCTTTTTCCCATTTTGAATAATTAAATGACATTTCACACATCACTAGAGCCTAGCTCTGCTTTTGTGATTTTTACGTGAAGAATTGAATAAAATAAAAATAAAAATAAATAGAAGAATTTTATTTCGCTCGTTTGCGCAAATTTGGCTTGCGCAAGCCAGTTTGCGCAAATGGCTTGAGCGTTTAAACCCAGCTTCAGTCTGCAGCCATACAGGCATTCTTTTCACGTTTGAAAGCAGCTTGCCTTCACGCAGCTTGAAAATACGCAAATCATTTCATGTGCTAATTATTAGCTGTTTATGGAAATGAGCGTGGTACACGCGCTGTAGATAGACACGCCTGTTATAGCGTGAAAACAAGCTCTTGTTGCATAATCCAATTACATTGAATGATGCCCGTGTGACCACACACTAGTTCAACATGTCAAATCAGAGGTTTTAAAATACTATGTGCCGGTTGCACAAAAGCGTGTTAAATTTTAACCGTGATTAATTCCACGTGAACCAATCAAAGAACCTCTTCTTCTTCTTTCAATCAGGGATTAGGCTATTGCCTGTTCCGACTCACATTCAGCTTGTAATTAGAATTAAAAAAAAAATAAATAAAATCTATAAATTAATAACACCAATATAATCTAATGTAATATCATCATAAGCATCACTACAATCTACTGTTTTTATTTTATAATAAATATAATGATCATTGCCATCTTTTTCGTGGCCTGCCTATGTCTCTTTTGCCTACCGGTTTATACTTGAAAATTCTGTGAGGAAGCCTATCAGCTGACAAAGATCCTTTTAAAAAAAAACCTCTGGCTTTAATCAGGTTGAAATTTAACAGGCTTTTATGCAACAGAGCCTAATCATTGGAAATTGGTATTACGAAAAATATATCTAGACTCTTCATAGATGAAGTGCTTACTATTAAGCTGATAATACGAGTACACTACATTTGTTTCATATGAATGATTGATGTTTTAATAAAATTTAATTTGGGAGTAGCTGATCTATAGTGAGATCCTCGTTATAATGGCAGTGTTTGATTAGCAATGGTATTGCTATCCTTGTCTATCATTCAACAAAGCGGATAGCGCTATCTCTTTCTCGCTTTGCTCTGTTGCCAGATCGTCTTTTAACAATGTAGAATTAATAATTATTTAAATATTTCATCAATGAAAACTATCATTTCTTGCTTAAGAAAATATAATTGATTATTTTAAACGAGAATGAACAGTTGATATTACATCAATAAACCTGTATCAGCTACCGTCAAGAAAGCATTGACTAGACAGTGAGGATCGGCAACGTTGTTCTGCTATCTTTCTCCACTGCCAATTAATTATTAATTATTCTTCATTGTAAAAATGCGATCTGGCAAACAGCAAAGCGAGAAAGAGATAGCGCTATCCGTTTTGTTGAATGATAGACAAGGATAGCAATATCATATAGCCAATCAAAAACTGTCATTATAATGTGGACTCACTAGAGATGAATTAGAGTAGAAGTAGATTACCATTGGAGTAGGAAAATCAGTGTAGAGTAGTTTTGGTAGTTTAGCATTGATTTGAATGTGTTTAGTGAGCGTTTATGTGAGTAGAAGATTGATGCGCCAATAGCAAACAAGCACAGACTGTATACAGACTACTAGTAGTTCTGTGAACAGTAGACCTCACGAAGTATTCTCATCCACAAGTACCTGATTGAAACTATAGACCTTATGGAAATACAGCAATAGACTGGCTTCTCCACACATCTGTGTAATCACTTTTCAGCTGATTTATGATGTATAATTCTATGGTCTGTTTTTTACTCTAATATTGGCGTATGAAGGAGGCTCCTTTTTCCTGTTATATTATCCTTGAAATGGAAAATTTCCAAAAACCTTGTATATACGTCGACGCGCAATAAAAAAAGGAACATACCTGTCAAATTTCATGAAAATCTATTACCGCGTTTCGCCGCAAAAGCGCAACATATAAACATTAAGAAAAATGCCAAACCGTCAACTTGAATCTTAGACCTCACTTCGCTCGGTCAATAAACAGAGTGCCCATATTCAACAGAGGCGGCGCACATTGAAGCGAGGCGAGCTGGCACTCCATTACAACTTGCGACCAGTTTCCATTACCATAGATCTATGTATTAAAACTTAAACACCAAGTTGCACAAATCGGTTAACTTTTAATTCCGATTAAGTTCCACGTAAAACCAATCAAAGAAGCCTTCTCAGAAAAATCTTTTTCGACTGGTTCTCGTGGATTTTAATCATGATTAAAATTTAACTGGCTTTTGTACAACCGGGCCGTAGTTTATTAGCTGTTTCTATGCAGGAGGATATAGAAACAGATGATTATTCAAGCGACTCGTGCCAGATAATGGAAATCAAGGTACCTAGAATACATTAGTGCACTAAAGGATTAAAGATATTCTACTGATTCTATGTAATATACAGTAGGCTACACAGACAAGATATCAAAGATTTTGAGAGAAATAATATTATACTTCAATTAATGTTTTCACGTGTTTAATTCCTTATTAAATGATCGATTTATCAAATTCATTAGCACTGAATGAGTAATTGAATTTCAAAAGAGCCAGGGAAAGCATGTTAATTTTCAATAAGAGAGCAACAGGTATTCGATGTGCAGGCTCTTACAGAATCGATCATTCTGAAAGATCCAGCCGGCCAAAAGTATTGAATTTCAAGAAAAAATGAAGATAAATATTGTATAAATCGTAGGGAATGTCAATGAGACTTGAAATGTATGTACTTTTTACTTTCCTTGCCCTATTACCATAGGTAAGGGAAGTATTGCTTTCCGAAAAAAATTAAGGTACCCCAATTTCTATACGTTTCAAGGTCCCCTGAGTCCAAAAAAGTGGTTTTTGGGTATTGGTATGTATGTGTATGAGTGTACATGCGTCTGTCTGTGTACACGATATCTCATCTCCCAATTAACGGAATGACTTGAAATTTGGAACTTAAGGTCCTTACAATATAAGGATCCGATACGAACAATATCGATCTAATGCAATTAAAGATGGCGGCTAAAATGCCGAAAATGTTGTCAAAAACAGGGTTTTTCGCAATTTTCTCAAAAACGGCTCCAACGATGTTGATCAAATTTATACTTAAAAAAGTCATTTATAAGCTCTATCAACTGCCACAAGTCACATATTTGTAAAAAATTCCAGGAGCTTCGCCCCATCTATGCAAAGTTTGATTTTAGATTCCCAATTATCAGGCTTCAGATACAATTTAAACAAAAAATTCCAAGTGAAAAAGATTAAGCATGAAAATCTCTACAATTTATGTTCAATAACATTTTCACCTAAAATTTAAATTAAGCTCGAAATTCGAGAAAATGTTATTATTTCAATTGCAAACTGTTGGCAATTGTTGATTCTATTAAATCATTCACTATGAAGAGATAGCAGACTTCGTGTGTCTCCAGCGTTATTGTCCTGTCACCAGCTGGCTTGGATCTTTGAATAGTAGACTTGAGATGCGCGTGTACACTAGCGTCAGGTGATAAATTTTCATAACGGCAAGAAAAGTTGTGTGAGTGCGCCACACCAGATTTTTGAGAAAAAGACTTACAAAGTTGCTCAATTTAACATTGAAAATATAAGAAGAATATACGTTTAGAGCACCAATGACGTCACACCGACCAGGTGGTTTGGATTTGTTACTGCGCATTTTTTCGTTGCCAACTACCACCTTGTATTGTAGATACATTGATGGAAACTGCTTTTTCGCCACACTGCACAGAAAGCAGCTGTTTTCCAGTCCCTACGTAGATCTGAAAGACATTGTTTGCAGACGACTCTCGTCTGACGTCAGAACAGGTTTCTTTCTGGCTAAGGCCGGAAAGAGTACCCTTTCCGGCCGCTTTTTGAAAATGTGTTTGGACAACTGTGCCATATGGTGCATTGTGTTCAGGAGGGTGAGATCGGAAATTTCCACCCCACTTTGAGTACCCTACGACGTCTGGTTCTTGAGATATGAGGCATCAAAGTTCCCCCCCCCCTCATAAAACATTCTTATTCAATTTATTATTCTTATATAGCTGATGCCAAAAAGTTAGGCGGCTTTGTGGGTCACATGGTGTAACCTACTCACAGCTGATGCAATGCATCTATTGTCTCTTGATTTAAAAATCATCACCTAAGCCAAGCTAGATGACAACTCCATTTGACAACATCAGCTGTTGGAACGCACAAGAGACCCACGAAACCTCCTAACTTTTTGGCGTCAGCTATACCTGTAGTGTGGCGAAAAATATTGTAGGCGACCCTCTCAGAAAATTGTTTACGGTATTTGGATAACATATTCCTGCATTCCTGATAACATAGGCTTGCCTCGCCCCGGGAAACTATCCTCATACCGCAAACACTAACTTTCTGTGCTTGTAGCGTAATATACTATTATCGGCCGTTTTCACAATTTTACCGATTGTCGGCCGATACTCAGAATAATTGTCTTCCGATTGGTTGAGAATCGGCGGTTGGTGAGAATTAGCCAATCAGAGGACAATCATTCTGTGTGTCCTTATTCTGTTGGTAGTCGCTTATATGTTCTGTCTCTGTCGTTATTGCTATGGCGTAGACTGTAATGGTAAGTACCTACTTATCGTGAGGTCCACGTTATAATGGCAGTGTTTGATTAGCAATGGTATTGCTATCCTTGTCTATCATTCAACAAAGTGGATGGCGTTATCTCTTTCTTGCTTTTCTCAGTTGCCAGATCGTCTTTATTTAACAATATGGAATTGTTAATTAACACAATATTTCATCTTAATTATGAAATTCATTTTTGGTAAATATAACTTTACCAAAAATTGACATTTTCAGGAAATTTTTGTTTTATTCAATCATCAATACTATGAAGAATTTTATCCACTGAATCTCATGCATTTATTTCTTACCGAATTTGAAATGTTGTCCCAAAAAAATTGAACTTTAGGCGCTCATATCTCAAAAAATAATGATCGGGAAAAAAATGTTTTCCTTAGAAAAAACTAAATTAATAAATATAATATACAAAATACCAAATATTTTGGCATGTAAAATCATTTTACAAAATATTCAATCTCAATTATTATGAAAATTTATTATTCTTCAATCATTGAAAAATATTTAAATATGTGCTTGACGAATAAAATGTAATTGATTACTTTAAACAAGAATGAACTGTTGATAAATTGCTATCAGCTATCCTCGATAGAAGGCAGTGGCATGGCAGATAGTCGGCAACACTGTTCTCCTATCTTTCTCCACTGCCATTATAACGTGGACCTTACTATAGAGAGGTACATCATTTGTCACCAAGTAATCTTGCTTGTGTTCTGCTGAAAATCAGCCGTTCATTTTCATTAAAAGAGGGGGTTTTCAATAAATTTAATATTGATATGTTTTATTTTGTTGGCGATTTTGTGAAAATAATAAATCGTTGTTGTATTGCAGATTGGACTTTGCCGAATTAACTGGCCAGCGCAGCCCAACTACAGTGCAGTGCTGTGAGTGACTCGACAAACCTCTACTTCTCTGCTTCTCCTCATTCGTCTTCTCCTTCTCCTTCTTCTTCTGCTTCGTTCTTCACTTCTCTTCTGCTACATCTCTTCTTCATCCTGTTCTTCTTCTTCGCTAATCATCCTTATAGCTGAAAGCTGACGATTTGATTATGTTTCACAAAACTGTGAGTTTGTTGATTTACACCCGTTTGCACAAAAGTCTGTCAACTTTTAATCCCGATTAAATGCCACGAGAACCAATCAGAGAAGCCTTCTTCACAGAAAAACCTTCTCTGTTTGGTTCTCGTGGCATTTGATCTTGATTAAAATTTAACAGCCTTATGTGCAACTGGGCCTTAGAGTGTAGAATTATCTCCTTGTCTAGTAGCTGATGTAGTATGACAGTAGTTTTGTTGGTTGATTTCTAAATTCAAAACTTTGCACCTATAGTGAGATTTACGGTATATAAAGTCATTATTTATTCATTCATACAATAAGTACATTTTCGCCACACTGCACAGAAAACAGCTGTTTTCCAGTCCCTACGTAGATCTGAAAGACCTTGTTTGCAGACGACGTCAGAAACGGGTTTCTTTTCCGGGCTAGGCCAGAAAGTTGTCTCTTTCCAGCCGCTCATGGAAGTAGTTAATAAGTCATCCGCTAGATCGGGCGAGTGGCCACTTTCATCATCAGCTGAAGTAGCCATGATTTCAGTTCCAGTTTCGAATCAAACTAATTCACTTCGCAACCAGTTTTATTCAATTATTTATTGTTGATTAGTGCATTCCGAATTTTCAAAAATGCTTGAAGATGACTGTGGTATTCCAAGTGAAATTTTAAAAGAATCTGAAATCCTGACTGCAAATCTTCTACAGTACCACTAAAATCAAGAGATAGGTACGATAGCGTAACGAGTATTCTTTATTTTGTATTCTTTATTTATTTTGTCAGCAATACCTGTAGTGTGGCGAAAAATATCGTTCGCACCACGGGCAAAAATGTTTTTCCAGCTCTCAATCTTTTCTAGTCCTCGGCCTACGGCCTCGGACTTGAAAACCGATCTCGAGCTGGAAAAATCTCATTTTCTGCTCTAGGTGCGAAATATACTATATCGAAATGATAGGGAGAGGAAAAATAAGGTAACTTTGTGCTATTCCTCTCCCAAATTTAGATAGGGTTACACATAGTCCGAAATTGGTTAAGTCTCGTAGTTCTTCAATTCACAAATTTTTCAGTCCTCAATTTTTTTCACAAAGTAGATTTTCAAATTTAGATGCTTCAGAACAAAAGTTAGTCAGTGCAAATGATAGAACGGCAGAATGGCCAATTGTCTATTGCCACCACATTGTCTAGTGGATAGATGTGATCCAAAGTTATCCCAGTATAGCTGATATGATATATTTATTCATTGATGGATAAAGCAGGTAGAAACCCATATTAACCCAATATTAATTGTTTAATCTTGTTGTTGTTAATCAAATTCCATTAATTCTTTCTTTACTCAAATAAACTGAAAATGATCATCAATTATTATATCTCAAATATATTATATTCATTAAGATATAAATGTGTTCATGATTCAAGAATACATTTTTATAATTGAGACCAAAATTCTGATATTTCATTGTATTTATCATGGGATTTGAAACCAGTGCGGAGTTGGAAAAGGATAGAGCTATCTGGTTTGTTTGAAGACAGACAAGGATAGCAACACCAATGTTAATCAGGTGCTGACTATATAACATGAATCTCACTATAGTAGCCAATTGTACATTGATATAGGATTGGTTCATTCAACAGATACAGGCGTTACGTTATTGGAATATTTGAACATTTCAAACGATCCGCCTAAGGCCGTTTACACATTCATTGTAGGCTCGAACCGAATCTGAACAGCTGATGGTTATCACTCCAAACATATTATCAAAGTAATGGATAGTTTGCAATGTCAGTTTAAACTCAATCTGATCAGCTGGTGTTTCGAATAAATAAATTGTGGACAGCTTGCCCAGAGTGAGTTTAAACTGAATCGAATCAGTTCGTGAAAATGCATCACCACATTGTGTAGGTACCCTTTGTAAAGTGTGAGTTTAAACTCAATCTGATCAGCTGGTGTTTTGAGTAAATAAATTGTGGACAGCTTGCCCAGAGTGAGTTTAAACGAATTCCGATCAGCTTGTCATTTGAACCCAAATTGAGTGCCGTTTGTAGACAGGGAGTTTGAACTGATTCGAAACAGCTTATGCTTTAAACGCTTGAACATTTATCACACATTACAATAATAATAATAATAATGAAACTCTGACTTTAAACTCTATCCAACAGCTGCTCAGATTCTGTTTAAACTGTGCAAACAGCCTTGATGATTATGATTTTGAGGATTCAGAGAGAATATTCTACAATAATTGTGGCATGAAATTTGAGAGCTTTATGCTTCTATTAAACAAAGGTAAGTTAGCATGGATATCAGCAGCTGAGGTGAGCCCAATTACAGGTGAGTTCCGAACCGTAGACTGGTCTACAGGAGAACCCGTTCAGTTGTGCTTCACCAATGTACAAGTCACTAATGTGTACTACTTACTCTAGTTGTTACAAAGTTATGCATGGAATGAGAGCAACTTACGTCTTACAATATACAACATAATATTGATTCCTGATTCAGGGGTTCACAAGTTGCTAGTAATAAATATTAGTGCTGGTTGCACAAAAGCTGATTAAATTTTAATTGTGGTTAATTCCACAAGAACCAATCAAGGAAGCCATCTTTTCAAAAAAGCCTTTTCTGATTGGTTCTTGTAAAATTGATCATGATTAAAATTCAACTGGTTTTTGTGCAACCGGCACAATTTGGACTTCTGAATTTACTCAAATTTTTATAGATTAATTTATTCAAACAATCATATCTAGTTGTCAATTTAGAAATAGAAAATGAGTATATGATTTGAGTTCAACCATTTACAATATTAATAGAAAATACGCTTGAAACTGAATACTTTGGTGGTTTGCCAATAGGTGGGTGGGCTGATGCATTTGTGGTTTTTGTAGAGGGCGATTGAAAAGTCGTGCAACACAATTCATTGGGCTGAGTTTAGGAACAGAACAAGGAGCCTAATTTTCCATTCAATTATTGTAATGCTTGTGATTCTATAAATAGACAGCAAATCCTAATAACACTCGAGTCAGCAATATCGTGACTTGTTTTCATTCTTGTAAATCGAAGTGGTTGAATTCAATCAGTCTTCAACTTTCATTAAATTGTGGCCTCTGGTGACATTCTGTGTAAGTGGGTCTCTCTCTATCTCTTCCTCTGTGAATCTCTAGAAGAGTACTGTAACACTGATGAGTTTCAAATAGATTGCAGTGCAGTAAAAGTGTTGCAATTCCATTGCAAAGTACGCTGGTCATATTAATTTATACAGTTGTTGCAGTGAAATTGTAGCATTATTACTGTTAATTCCTATTTCCAGTGTGGTGTTGTTTGGAATGGAGAAATAAATTATGGTTTATGTTGAGTTTCATTTATTTTCCCATCATTATGAATCTAATTGAAACTCATAGCTGTTCAGTGTAAATTTGAAAATTTGGTATTGATGATGATGATAATAATGGATATGTTTTTCAAACAGAGATTACTTTGACATGCTCTTTTTAATAGACGGTCATTATTTATGGAAAGATTGGAGGAATCATGAGTATGCCGAGTGTCAAACTTGAATTGATAATGAGTGTTATTCTGAGAACATGATAAGCATACAAGAATTTGAAAGATTACTAAAACATGATATTCATATAACTGTAACATTATGTTCATGTAATCATTGATCATACTCTAGTTCACAAAAACTTATTTGTTTCAAATTCCAACAGTTATTGATCAGTTTCTGAATCCACCATGTTCTGTATCTCTATATGAACCATCCTATAACATGTACAGTACAATTAGAAACAAACCAACATTTTGTAGTGAGAATTATAATTTAAACAAAAACTTAGTAGTTTATATTATTCAAATTTAACTTACATCTAGTATTAATGTTTCTCTGCCATAAACTGTTCACTGAATTTTCAACCTTACACCTCTCCTGGTATGATCTTTGAAACATTCGACTAGTCTCAACCTTCCACTTCCCCTAACACCTAACATGATCTATATCCTGTCGACTAGAGTCTCAACATTCCACCACCCCTAACACGTTCATTATTCATAATATTTTATTTCACCAGAGTTTCTAACATCCACCTCCCCTCCTGAATCTTAAGATTGACAACTAGAGTTTCTAACATCCACCTCCCCTCCTCAATCTTTAGATTGACAACTAGAGTTTCTACTGTCCACCTCCCCTCCTCAATCTTAAGATTGACAACTAGAGTTTCTACCATCCACCTCCCCTCCTCAATCTTAAGGCTGACAACTAGAGTTTCTACCATCCACCTCCCCTCGTCAATCTTAAGATTGACAACTAGAGTTTCTACCATCCACCTCCCCTCCTCAATCTTAAGATTGACAACTAGAGTTTCTACTGTCCACCTCCTCTCCTCAATCTTAAGATTGACAACTAGAGTTTCTACCATCCACCTCCCCTCCTCAATCTTAAGATTGACAACTAGAGTTTCTACCATCCCCCTCCCCTCCTCAATCTTAAGATTGACAACTAGAGTTTCTACCATCCACCTCCCCTCCTCAATCTTAAGATTGACAACTAGAGTTTCTACCATCCACCTCCCCTCCTCCTTTTGACAACTAGAGTTTCTACCATCCACCTCCCCTCTTCAATCTTAAGATTGACAACTAGAGTTTCTACCATCCACCTCCCCTCCTCAATCTTAAGATTGACAACTAGAGTTTCTACCATCCACCTCCTCTCCTCAATCTTAAGATTGACAACTAGAGTTTCTACCATCCACCTCCCCTCCTCCTTTTGACAACTAGAGTTTCTACCATCCACCTCTCCTCCTAAATCTTAAGATTGACAACTAGAGTTTCTACCATCCTCCTCCCCTCCTCAATCTTAAGATTGACAACTAGAGTTTCTAACATCCACCTCCCCTCCTCAATCTTAAGATTGACAACTATAGTTTCTAACATCCACCTCCCCTCCTCAATCTTAAGATCGTCAACTATAGTTAGGATCATAGGATGAATGAAACACATTTTTCCAGTATATGTATGTATAATATAGATAAGGTACATAATACAGATATATATATATATATATACTAACATATGCATTGTAAATTTATAGATTAATAAAGTTCAACAAATCAACTACCTCGTTTTTCATTAATATAATATATTCCAAATTCCATATATATATATATTCAATATTCCAAATTCCATATATATTCAATACTCCAAATTCCACATATTCAATATTCCAAATTCCACATATATTCAAATTTTTTTTTTTTTTTTTTTTTTTTTATTTCCCTCTTCTCCATTTAGATTCAGGTTTACAGTGAAACGTTCACTGTCGAAAAGTCCCCAAGAAAAAAAACGGGCACTAATCTTTCCGTCCAAGTACTGGCACCTGGCTCCATGTAGTCCTGGCCCCCCCCAATGTAGTGAGTGGTCCCACCCACGCCAAAGGGCGCATTGAGCCTGACTGGACCACAAAGAGCCAGGTGACAGTTTTCCCTCCCCAGAAGGGAGAGGGACAAATCCCCCAAAGGGGGCTTTTCCCACCCCCGGAAGGGAGAGGGAAAAGTTCCCCAAAGGGGGCAGAAAAGAGTGGTTCCCCTTCTGAAGGGGTATCTCCCACTTCTAGGAATAGAAGAGGGGGTGGCCCCTCCAAAAGGAGTGAAAAAATTTATGAAAGAGGTTAGTGCATGTCTAGACCATTAAGTGGGGGGGGGATACAAGCAGTCTATACTAAAAGAGTGATGCCACACTCAATTATATTGTTGTTGCATCTGTCAGAATATTGAATACTAATATTATTGATATCAATTACCTACACTCAATTATTGAACATTTCAATATAATACAAATAGTCATGCTAAAAGCAAGTGCAAGTGCAAAGAAGAAAATATAGGGGACTAAAGGACAAAATCAATATTAAGATGAGGAGAGGAAGGAGAGTGGAGAATTATAATGGATAACTAAATGAGTAAATATATTCAAACGAATGATGTTAAGGGTGGGGGGTTGTGAATGGAATGGATTGTAGTGATGGCAATTGTGAATTGAAAGGGATTTAGGAGAAGAATGAGAGGCAACTATGACAAAGTGAGTGATAGCTAAAGAAGTGGGGAAATAGCAGACAACATGTTAACTGGGTATTGTGGATGGAGAAAAAAAATACCAAGTTAAGGATATAGAGATAGGAATAATAGCTGGGAATTGTGGAAGGAGACAAAAAATACCACGATATGGATGAAGGGGTAGGAATGATAATAGTGAATTGTGGAAGAAGACAAAAAATACCAGGATAAGGATGAAGGGGTAGGAATGATAATTGTGGAAGGAGACAAAAAATACCAGGACAAGGATACAGAGATAGGAATGCCAGGCTGGGAATTGTGGAAGGAGAGAAAAAAATACCAGGATGAGTAATTAGAGATAGGAATTATATCTAGGAATTGTGGAAGGAGACAAAAAATACCAGGATAAGAATGCAGAGATGAGAATGATAGTAGGGGATTGTGGAAGGAGACAAAAATAACTGGATAAGGATACAAAGTTAGGAATGATAGCAGGGGATTGTGGAAGAATATGAAAAAATATCAGGATAAGGATACAGAGATGGGAATGATAGTGGGAGCAAGGAAAAGGAGGTAAGAATGCAATGGGATGAGAATGCCAGTTAGAAAAAAAATGTAGAAGTGAGGAGTGAAAGTGGATTTGGATTCAGAGGAAGTGGAGAGTGAGTGTAGTAGAGGAAGGATGGATGAGTTGAGGTGAAATAGGTACTACATGAGAGTTGGGGACAGAACAACTAAGTAGGTGCTGTATTTACACTGTTGAGGATGAGGGAAAGGCAAAACTGAAAATTAATATGAGGTAAAGTAATATGAGGATTACATGCACATTTAACAATTGAAAATACACTTTACAAAAGTATACAGAAGATTTGACAGTTTTAACAAGTTAGCTAACAATATTTTGAAAGATGCAACAACAACAACACAAGACACAAGAAAGAAAATTAGAGGAAAAAGAAGATGAAGACGATTTCCACCTGAAAAAAAGCAAACAGTGTGGCAACACCCAACAAAATACCTAACAATTCATTCAAAATAACATTATATTGAAAAAGAGGAAGTATTTAATGAACTGAAGGTTCATTAACAAATCTAAATAAGAATTATGAAAAGGGTCAATCCTAGAACAGAAAGAACTAAAAAAAAAAAAAAAAAAAAACATGTAACGAAAATGTAACTAAAAAATGGAAGGGACATTTCCTAAAAAGTTCAAGAAAATAAAAAATAACCATGTATCGACATATACTTCAATATTGAATTTGAACTGAAGGTTCGCCTCCAAAGCAAATAAAAAAAACCTGAAACTAAAAATGGAAGGGACATTTCCTAAAAAATTCAAGAAAATAAAAAATAACCATGTATCGACATATACTTCGATATTGAATTTGAACTGAAGGTTCGCCTCCAAAGCAAATAAAAAAAAACCTGTACTAAAAACGGAAGGGACATTTCCTAAAAATTCAAGAAAATAAAAAATAACCATGTATCGACATATACTTCGATATTGAATTTGAACTGAAGGTTCGCCTCCAAAGCAAATAAAAAAAACCTGAAACTAAAAAATGGAAGGGACATTTCCTATAAACAATGAGAAAAAAGAATTAAAGGTTCAAATACCAAAGCTGATAGAAAGAAAAACTGAAGAGAATCTACTGAAAAGGGGTTGATGGTCTAGACATGCATCACCAATTCCACACAAGTCGCCCACTAGGTACCGAATTCAACAGTTCAACAATAATACATTTATATTATTAACTTTTAATTATTATAAAAGTCAGACTTTAGAATTGACGTATTTACAAAATGAATGTATTTTTTAAAAAAATGATTCAAAGGAAGAAGCTTCACAAGTTACATCGAACGATGCCACTTGTAAATAATAATTAAACACTTGTATGAAAATTTAAAATACTTTAAAGACAGGTGATTGAAATGATGAAAACTGAAATAAATTGCAAATTATGTGAAGAATAGTATGAGGAAAGAGAATTTGATTGAACTGTTGAAATCGGTTGAGAGCGGACTTTACCTTTTTTGAAGTTCTGCGATGTCCTCTCCTTTCCTCCTCCTCCTCCTCCTGCCAGCCAGCATCGATGCCTGAAAAGCCCCCACCCCAAAATAGGACACACCCCATGTTCATTTATTTCTTACAACATAACAAGCAAAAGCTGAAAAACATAACACAACAACAAAACATTTCAATGTCCTAGGTGTGAGTGAAACCAGATTAGAGTCCTTTCATTCTCACACTTGAATTTATCACTTGAAATCAATCATTGCACTAAATTAGAGTCTTATCATTATGCACTTGTCACTTTGTAATCTACTTCTTCTTGATATCCTCCATTTGTCTTCTTCTGTGGAGCTGGCCATCATTCCCCTCTCTTCTGTGTCCTATAAAAATGCAAAATAATTATTCCAAAATCAATGACACATAAAATCATTGTGCAGTAAGACTTGGCAACATTTAATAAATGTGTGTAGTACCAGCAGCAAAGCCAAGTGTCATTGACCTTTAGGGTCAAGCCACATGAAGCGTTTTTTCAGACGAGTCGGCAGGGCAGGACGCTCTTCGATTGGATGATTATCAGCTAATTTTCAAACTCCAATCCAATCAGCCAATCGGAGAGCTTCTTGTCCGACTCGTCTGAAAAAACGCTTCATGTGGTTTGGCCCTATAGTGAGGTACACGTTATAATGGCAGTGGTTAAAGATATGAGAATTGTGATGACGATTCTCTGCATTAATTAATTATACTTCTACACTGTCAAAAACATAATTGGCATCGTTGTGAACCTAGAAAAGGATAGTACCACCGGCTTTGTCGAATGATAGACAAGGATAGCAATTCCAAAGTTGAACAAATACTGTCATTATAACGTGGACCTCACTATTACCACAAGTACCTCAGTCCAAGCCAACAGCACCATAGGACGACCTATTAATGTTGTGCAAAGGCTAAAAAAAACTTTATACTGGTGATATTAAAATGAAAAAGTTTTCTCTGGAAAACATTTTTTTCCGATCATCACTTTTTGAGATATGAGCGCCCAAAGTTTGATTTTTTGGGACAGAACATTTCAAATTCGGTAAGAGATAAATCCATGAGATTTAGAGGATAAATTCTCCATGGTATTGTGTTGACGCATCATCACATCTCAACTACTGGACTAACTTCATATTTTGCCTATAGAATCTTAATTAATCGAGGATGGTTATAGGCCTATTTTCAATTTTTCAACATTTCATTAGGTCAAGTTTTAAAATAGACCCGTCTCATAATATCACAATGCATCTAATAGCATTAGGCTAGGCACACACCATTTAGTCAAGACAAGACATGATCAGACACGTTCAGTCACAATACTTCACATAGTTGCTTATGACGCAACTCACACTGATTAGTCATTGCAATTAGACATGTCTTCATAAGCAACTATGTGAAGTATTGTGACTGAACGTGCCTGATCATGTCTTGTCTTGTGTTGACTAACTGGTGTGCGCCTAGCATATAACAATATCACAAACAGTGTGTTTCTGGCTTCAAGACTTCACAAATCAATAATAATAATCAATTTACAATACATACTCTGAATAAAATAAGTTAGAGACTTGAGCAACCAACCAAATTGCGTCACATGGTGATTTTCAACCAGAGAAAGTGAGTCATTGTGATTCAAAATATTAATGTGACAATACTGCATGGACAGTGTTGCAAAACAGCCTTTAGGTTTGTCGAGAATTGAGAGGCTAAGCGACGTGACATGAAGTCCACGTTACAATGACAGTGAAGAAAGATAGGAGAACAACGTTGCCGATCCTCTGTCTTGTCTATGCCTTCTATAGACGGTAGCTGATACAGCTTTATTGATGTAATATTAACTGTTCATTCTCGTTTGGAGTAATCAATTATATTTTGACCCCCTCTTAAAAGTGCAAAAACTAATAATGAAGATCATCAAGCAGAGGCCACCTCGTTATCCGTCAGACCAGCTCTACAATGAGTTTGGTGTGATGGACATGAGACAGCTCTACTCCTTGGAAATAATTTGCAGACTACGCGCAAAAACCCGCAAAGCTTCCAACAACATAGGAACCACAGTCATAACACAAGAAACAGAAACCTTCTTTTTACGAACGTGGCTAGGAAGGCAATATATCAACCACCTAGCACCAAAACTCCACAATCTACTTCCTGCACAAATCAAGTCAATAGAAAACCCAAAAAGATTCATAAATGCCGGTAAGAACTGGATTATTTCAACTGGAAGACATCATATAGAAAACGTAATCTCAAACAATATGTGAGCTCACTTACCCAACGTATTTGCAGTTTGCACCCCCACCCACAATCTATTACTACTACAGTACTAACACCTACTCTAGTACATGGGTTTCCCATAGTTGAGTAGGTTAATTTCCAATAGAATTAAATTCCATATTTTTTATATTGTATTGTATTTTAGATATTTTGTACTTTTTGTTTTAATTGCTTGTTTGTATTTTTTTAAAGGAAATAAATTTATTTATTATTATTTTTCAATCATTTCAAAATTAAGATGACATATTTCGTTAATTATTAATTCTACATTGTTAAAAGACGATCTGAAAACAGAGCAAAGCGAGTAAAAGATAGCGCTATCCACTTTGTTGAATGATAGACAAGGATAGCAATACCA
>NC_052516.1:5020915-5062852 GCF_014356525.2 Nilaparvata lugens | reverse complement strand
TGAAGAAAGATAGGAGAACAACGTTGCCGATCCTCTGTCTTGTCTATGCCTTTATTGATGTAATATTAACTGTTCATTCTCGTTTAAAATAAGCAATTATATTTTGACCCCCTCTTAAAAGTGCAAAAACTAAGCTGATGAAGATCATCAAGCAGAGGCCACCTCGTTATCCGTCAGACCAGCTCTACATTGAGTTTGGTGTGTGATGGACGGACATAAGACAGCTCTACTCCTTGCAAATAATTTGCAGACTACACAAAAACCCGCAAAGCTTCCAACAACATAGGAACCACACAGTCATAACACAACAAACAGAAACCTTCTTTTTAGGAACGTGGCTAGGAAGGCAATATATGACACTTGAACCACCTAGCACCAAAACTCCACAATCTACTACTTCCTGCACAAATCAAGTCAATAGAAAACCCAAAAAGATTCATAACTGCCTCTGCCGGTAACAACTGCATTATTTCAACTGGAAGACATCATATAGAAAACGTAATCTCAAACAATATGTGAGCTCACTTACCCCCACCCACAATCTATTACTACTACAGTACTAACACCTACTCTAGTACATGGCGGGTTTCCCATAGTGAGTAGGTTAATTTCCAATAGAATTAAATTCCATATTTTTTATATTGTATTTTATTTTAGATATTTTGTACTTTTTGTTTTAATTGCTTGTTTGTATTTTTTTAAAGGAAATAAATTTATTTATTTATTATGAAAACATTAAATTCATCTTTGTTACACTGATTTAACGAATTTTTCTTAATTCAAAACTTTACTGATAGATATTACTACCAATTGATTGAGAAGAATATGTTTTCGGAATAATAAATGCTGTATGAATAAGCACCTAGTAAGTCCGTATTCAGATGTAAATGAATATATTGATTGTAAATTTCATGATTCACCAAATAAAGTCAAGTGTGACATGAGGATACATTTACTTTTTGGCGGTACGAAGTTCGCCGGGTAAGCTAGTAGATATATAAAAATGAATGTCTGTATGTTTGTTCCCTATAGACTTGAAAAAACGGCATGAAACTTTGGGAATCATATGTTTTGTGATTATTGAGGATGGTTTCTGACCAGAAATTTTAATAGGGGGCTAATAATGATTTATTAATCCATTTCACAGACCTATGTTTTCGTACTTGCCGGCCAAGCAGCTACCGAAGAACGGAAAGATGATCATGATTCAAGATCATGTTGTGATAATAATGATTTAGCATTTAAAGTTACCAGCTGTAATAAACAGGTTACCCGTGCTTAATACGGTAGTTTGGAGTTGAAGTGTAGTTGATTGGTACCAGCTGTAGATAAAGGTTCCTTAAAAGACCTATACAAATAATTATCAGTCCCCTATCATTAAGAAACTGTTGGAAATAAATTATTCACCTCATGAGAGTTGTTCATATTGCATTCATTAATTACTGAAGAATGACAGAATAATTTACAATTTTTTTTTTGGATTTATCTTAGTCTAGCTGATATTCATCCTAAAACGGAAGATGGAAATAATATGGAATTCTGTGTGATTCATCATAAATGTACATCACATAATTCCTGGGCCATCTATTGGCAATCAAAAACTATGAACTATATTCATCTTTGAAACACTAATTATTTAACCTATCTATTTTTGTTTAAATTCAACACTTTACTGATAGATATTACTATCAATTGATTGAGAAGAATATGTTTTCAGAATAATAAATGCTGTATGACTAAGAACATAGGAAGTAAGTCCGTATCGAGATGTAAATGAAAATATTGAATGTCAGATAAATTTCATGATTCACGAAATAAAGTCAAGTATGACTTGAGATACATTAAATTTTTGGCGGTACGAAGTTCACCGGGCCAGCTAGTCAATTATATTTTATTAAGCAAGAAATTATATTTTTAAATAATTTCATAATGGGTTTTCATATCAAGATTAAATATGTTGTTAATTAATTATTAATTCTACATTGTTATAAGACGATCTGGCAACACAGCAAAGCCAGAAAGATAGCACTATCCGCTTTGTTGAATGATAGACAAGGATAGCGATACCAGTGCTAATCAAATTAATCATGTAATTACATACATGTATTTGCCTACAAATATTTAGAATGTAAGTGAAACAGAAACAGCTGAACGTAAGATGCGCAAACACTGTAGTGAGGTCCACATTTGATTAACATTGGTGTTGCTATCCTTGTCTATTATTCCACAAAGCAGAAAGCGAATGTATCAAATCATAGTGTTGTGTATCAAGTTGAGATGATACTGTATCATATTGTGTTGATACTTTATCATGTTGTGGTTGTTCTTGTTCTATAGTGAGGTCCACGTTATAATGACAGTATTTGATTAACATTGGTGTTGCTATCCTTGTCTATCATTTAGGCAGATAGAGCTATCCTTTTCTATCGTTAGCAGATGATTTTTAACAATGTAGAAATTCAACTGATTAACAAAATAATCTATCTTAATTATAAAAATGTATTATTAAATCATTGAAAAGTATATTTTATGGACAAATAAAATAGAATTGATATTTTTAAAACACAAATGAACAGTTAATATCAGCTATCCTCTATAGAAGGGAAAGGCAAGGCAGAGAATCATCAACGCTGTTCTCCTATCTTTCTCCACTGTCATTATAACGTGGACATCACTATAGATAAATGTTTATGCAGTAGACTCTCAAATTGATTAAATACGAGTATTTCGGCCACACATTTTATAAATATCGTCACACAGATGAGGCTGCAATATAACAAGGCAAGAAATATGTTAGGATTAGGGATGGGTATCGAAAGACGAAACATCGATGTTTTGAACATAGATGTTTTTTTTCTCCTAAACATCGATAAGTGAAAAACATCGAACAGTAAACATCGATGTTTGATTCTGAAACATCGATGTATCGATACCCATCCCTAGTTAAGATTATTAAGGTAGGCCTACCTACCACGACATTGGAATACTTGAAAGATTGACGTCATAGCAACAACCACAGACCATAATATAAGCGACTATCAAGAGAGGACACTCACAATTGTCCTCTGACAATTGGCTAATTCTCACCAACCGCCGATTCTCAGCCAATCGGAGGACAATTGTGAGTGTCGGCCGATAAAGGCAGTTTCCATTACCTGACAAAAGTCGCTTAATTGAGCAATAGACTGCAAGCTGTAATTAATTAATTTGAGGTAATGGAAAGTGGTCTCAAGTAGTTATAGTGCCAGCTCGCCTCGCTCCAATGTGCGCCACCTTTGTGCTCTGTCAATAGTCTGCAGACGACAGTCAGTGCTTGCTTGCTATTGGCGCTCACAAAACACATTCAAATTAACGGGCAAACTACCACCACTTTTCTGCTCTCATTTTTTTCTAGTAAGTTCAATTTCAAATAAAATTATATTTAAACATCAATTATTATTCTTGTGAAACAAATGTACTGTACTCGTATTCTTAAGGGCTGGTTTCCGAGCTCGGCATTTGGCTTAGTTTAAAGAGCTAGACTTTAAACAGCTGGAGTAAGAAAATTGTCTTTCCGAAACGGGGCGTAGTCGTAGTCATTGTCAAAGTCACATTTGAATTGAATTTCAAAAAACTAGAAAATTAAACACAAAATAAAATGAAGAGAAAATAGTGTAAAGTTTCAGCTATTTTAAATTATTTAGGAATGTTTAATTTCGTCAAGGAAAAACGTTTTCAATTATAGAAATGAAAAAATGAAAACTGCTACTACGCCCCGTTTTGGAATAGTTATTTATGCAACTAGTGCACAAAGTGACAGTTTGTTGCACCGAAAGAAACGTTTACGCCCGAGCCGTAGGCGAGGGCGGAATGGTTTCTTGAGTGCAGCAATCGAACTTTGCGCACGTATTTCACATTAAATTTTTCCTACAGTTACCATTGAATATGAAAGGTGGGTAATTATGGGTAAAATTCTCTGAAATCCATCAAATGTTTTTCTGTATAATTTTATCATTAATAAAAACCTTAATTTATTTTAAATTGAGCAATAATAATTGAATTATAATGATTAGTATTTCAATTGAAAATTTATCTGACTGCTTAAAGGGGGTTTATCTAATGTAAGCATTGAAATGACTATAATCAAGGCACATAATGACAAGGCACCGCTGTTCTCCACTGCCATTATAACGTGGGCCTCACTATGAGTGCAGTTACCAACTTAATTTTGATTTTGCTGCACTGGTGCTCCATTAACCTACTAACTATTTTGCGTTGTCATGCTGCAAATCTGGAGTACGCAAAGTACTCACTTTGCGCACTAGTGCGGAAAAGTGATTCTTTGCGGCCTGCAATCAGTGCAGAAATGGTCACTTTTCAAGGTATCTGTAGGAAAAGTTAATTTTCTTACTCCAGCTGTTTAAAGTCTAGAACTTAGCTAAATGCCGGCCCTTAATGTAAGCACTTCATCTATGAAGAGGATAGCTATTTTTGGAAAAACTATAAATAATTCATACAAAATTACTTTTGATTTGGAGAGATATGCGGAGCAGAGAAATGGAGGGATATCAGCCAATTACAGTGATGAATAGAGTCATAGGTAGAAGCGCAGTTGCCAATTTGTCGATTATACTCAGTTGACTCAGTGCTTGCAGAGAGGAAACTTTGTATGCGTATCATGAGCACTTGAACACTCACTACAAGTGACTCAGTGCTTGCAGAGAGGAAACTTTGTATGCGTATCATGAGCACTTGAACACTCACTACAAGTTAGAGAACACTGGCCGCCGCTTTGGAACGGCAACATCCCCTCTACTTTTCTCTGCTCTGAATATCACTCAAAGTCAAAAGTAATTTTGTAAGAACTATAATTTTCAACGATTAGTGTATTAAAACGTCTAATTTGACATGAATTAGTCTGTGGCCACAATCACATTTCTTCACTAGCGAACACCGCTTCAATTCCCACAAGTGGGCAGCATTCAATGTAATGTGAGTATGCCGCCACAAGAGCTTCTTTTCACGCTCACTTCCATAAAAAGTTGATAATTAACGCGTGAAAACACTCAAACAGCGTACAGACAAGCTGTATTGAAACGTGAAAAGAATGCAGACTAACATTGAATACTACACTGAATAATATGCCACAACACTACTCAACATCCACAACGATAAGTAATAATGGAAGGAGTTGAATCCTTGGATAGGGGGGCGGGGCACTACATCTAATACCACTACTTCTAATTTCCACCATTATAATATGTGGTATTGGGGAAGGGAATCATAAGGCTACAGTTGAACACTCAGGAGCCGCCCCCCCCCACATGGAATATACCTTCAAAATAATAAACAAGTGGATAAAATAAAAAAGGAAACTACATGATAGTAAACATAAAATGTTAGTTTATTACTTACGAATAAAACATAAAATGAAAACAAAAACTACATGATTTTAAAAACAGAAAATGAGATTTAATTACTGATGAATAAAACATAAAATCAAAAGATGAACGTAAGATGAGGCCTACATCATAAAATGCCGAATAATTTGATAACATGGAAATAATGTGATTGAATGCCAGAGTTAATGTGACTGCCGCCAACTCGCGTTCCTGTAACACATGAAAGGGGCGACGACATTACGATCATGGTTGAATCGTCAACTCAATGCCAATCAACAAACCATGCTGAACCGTCCGTCTCATGCCAAATAGCCGTGCTCTCTCTCTCTCTCTCGCCCATCCAGTCAACAATAAAATTGTGAAAAATGACAAGAAAATGAATGATGAAATGAAATGATGGGGATCTTAAAGGCGCACCAAGACAAGCAAGCAACCAACAGTCACAACAGGAGAGAAAATCCACTGTCGTAAAGTGACTAGAAAGGACAATTTTTGATGAATAGGGACTGAAGACAAAATCATGCAGAAGAAGATTGAAAGGCAAAGCAGTCAAGTTTGTAAGCGAGGCATCAGAGTGGAACAAGCCAAGCCGAGAAGAGAATCAACAACCAAAGACTTTGGCCCGGTTGCACAAAAGCCGGTAAAATTTTAACCGTGATTAATTTAACGAGAACTAATCAGACGGCCTTTTTGATAGGACGACTTCTCTGATTGGTTCTCGTGGAATTAATTAATCACGGTTAAAATTTAATCGGCTTTTGTGCAACCGGCACTCATGGTGAAAAGTTAACAAGAAAAAGAAAGTTATAAACAAGAAATTAGGCAATCGACCTTTTGGAAAGTAGTCAATCTGAAACTATTCAAGCAAACCCTACTCCCATAAAAGTTAGCAATCTATAATAACAATTATTATTAATTGCATGCTAGTTTGAAATTCAACTCAATAATTAATTGCAAGCATCCAATTGTTAATCAAGTGCAAGTTAACGTGCAACATCAAACAATATTCAAATCCATTTTAAACAAGAACATTTTAGCCTACTAGTAGAATCTATAAGAATTGGTGTAAACGCAGCTTTAGAAAAATAAAGGCCAATGCCACACGAGGGTTTTTCAGACGAATCGGTAGGGCAGGAAGCTTTCTGGTTGGCTGATTAGGTTGGTGTTCGGCAATCAGCCGACTCGTCTCAAATTCAATCTATTCGCCGCCATGAAATTACAATCGAGGCATGTCAAGTAGCATCAACACAATTTTTGTGCTCAATCATAATTATCTCATTATAACGTTAAATAATTATTATGGAATAATAATTCACAACAACTTGAAAAATGTCGAAGGTAAATACAAGTATGGTTTATTCATTTTTGCTCGACTATAGTGAGGAGGTGAGGTGCACGTTACAATGACAGTGGCGAAAAATAGAACATCGTTGCAAATTCTCTGCCTTTTATAGAATATATCTGATAGAATAATAACTGTCCATTGTAGTTTAAAATCATCAATTATATTTTACTAGTCAAGAAAGAATATTTTTCAAATAAAATCTAATTATAAATTTTCATAAATGAGATTGAATATTATGTTAAATAGGCTTAATTATATTTCTACATTGTTGAAAAACGATCTGGCAACATTGCGGAACAAGAAAGGGAAACAGCTATTTGCTCTGTCAAATGATAAACAAGGATAGCAACACCAATGTTAATCAAATTCTGCCATTATAACGTGAACCTCACTATAGCATAAATTTAATGTTTTCTAGTTGAATTTACTCTCGACATTGACGAAATTAATTATTGTGTTATAAAAAAAAGAAACCTATAAGTTGCAAAAGTGATATTTTGTGTGGTGGGCGCGGCTCAAGTCTCAACTCATTTTATTCGAGCAAAAAGGTACTGCTGCACAAGTGTCTTGTAACAGAAATATCTAAAAATAAAATATTAAAGATGACTCACCACGCAATCCAGATGAATGGAGACTGCAACAGGGGATGAGAACTCACTTCGCGAGGCGACATAGTGAAGGTCTCAAGTGGTGAGAACTCACTTCGCTCGCTTGAATGTTCCGGAGACATGCAGTGATGATCTTCAACTTCTCCCTCGTTCTCTCCCATTCTGCTCACTGTAAAACGTAAACCACATCTATTAACTCTCAACATATCAACAACCAATAATAGTCAACTAAACGTTGTACAATAATCTTCATGATGTTGAGTAAGGAGGTATTTCAACTATTCAAACAATTCGTTAGCAGCTGCCAGGTTGAGGCGGCTTCAATCCATCAAAGCTTCGTCGATTGTTTGCACATTGACAAGTTGGATGAATCAAACGCTACTTGCAATAATTGTTGTTAAACTTTGTTGCACAAACACATTACATAAATAATTGTAATCAATTCAATGCAGTATAAGGAACATACAATTGAGATAAGGATTGTACAAAAGACATGACATTTGAATAAGCATAAATTCTATCAACATATTTAAAACATCCAAGTATAATATTATATTCTAAATATATATTACCAAGCAGATAAGAATTAGTAACAAGACTGTCGATTCAAGTGAATGTAATGTGTTAATTTTGAAATTGTTCAAAGTCTTCCATAAGAGAATTTAAAAGCTCTAGTTATTCTACTGAAAAATCTTATGTTTTGACTCAACACCTTTGTACTGCCGATCAGATATTATTATGAGTTTTTATAATTGACAATAATTGAAAAAAATTAAATTTTCAACAGCGCAGCAGCACTAACAGTCACAGTCAACATAATAACATGTATAGGCCTACCATTGAAATTATAAAATAAAAATCACAAAATGAAATATGACTGAACGTACCTGTTAGCAACTAGTCTAGTTCTTCATTCCACAGTCAAGAGTCCCCCTCCCTTATAATCCCCAACAACTGATCGTTCAACCTAAAAACATCAGGGAAACCATAAGATTGAAATTTACTCACAAATCACACCATCAGACTAGTAAAACAAATACTGTATAAATAACTACAAAATGTCTTTAGAATGATAGCAAAAGAGTAGAACACTGATTGAGAATAATTACTGTTGAAAATCAACGTTTATTATTATTATGGAGATCAAAATCCAAAACTTATTTCAGTAACATCATGTTTGTATCACTTTGTTCTGTTCAAACTCCACCGATTTATGGAGTTACAAATTATTGATGAAACCATTTCAATGAATTGTGTATAATTGACTCAATTAATGAACATGCGACACATCTCAATTCAATTTTCATTTCCCCTCCATAAGCCAACGTAGGCCTACTACAATTCAATTCCTGTTTCTTGAATTCATTGAATAGTTATCGCTATATAATTAGTGTATATGCCTGCAAATAAAGTAATCTACGTAAAGAAAACTAATCTTATCTATAACACAGAATCAATAGTGAAAATGAGAAAGTAAAATAAGTTATAGAAGCCTCACCTGTCAAGTGATGAGGTCATTGAAAGCTGTGGTCCATGACAGGATGCCGCTGACTGTGTCGTCGCTTCACACCTACAACACAACACAAAAACACACATTCAAATTTCGGAAAGTTCCCAATTGAATTTAAAATTATCAAACCAGCAATAAATCATGAAGAAATAATTTTCAAGATCTATAAATACGGTTCACATTTATGAAATTTGAATTAGTTTATTTGACGTTCTTGGGTGAGGATGATAAAGACTTAACACAAAGACTTAAGCGCGGGTTAATTACGCTAAAAACAGTGAACAGAACAGTTTCTAGTGCATTCCGAACCAAAGTAATTTGACAGTGGAAGTTAGTGGTACTGGCCAACTAACAGACGGTCCAACTAGAGCAACAAGCGATTTTACTTCAATGAATTAATAAATAACATCATTTGTTGAAAATATGATAAAATTATCAAAAATAGACTTGCAAGCTTTCATAGATAGGCTACTTTACGATTTGGAGAATAGTGAGGTCCACGTTATAATGGCGGTATTCGATTGACATTGGTGTTTTATCCTTGTCTATCATTCGATAAAGCAGATAGCGTTATCCTTTTCTAGCTTCGCAACGTTGCCAGATCGTTTTTCAACAATGTAGGTATATAATTAATCAACAAAATATTCAATCTCAGTTTTGAAAATTCATTTTTTAATAATTAATAAATATATTTCCTTGATGAATAAATTAGAATCAATTAGCCTATTCCAAACAATAATTAACAGTATATGACTAACAGCAATATTACATCAGATATACCGCTATCACCTATCAGCTATCCTCTATTCTTTAGGAGGCAATGACAAGGCAGAAAATCAGCAAAGCTGTTTGTCATCTTTCTCCACTGACATTATAGCGTGGACCTTACTTACTATACAATAGAATCATTTGAGCTGGATTGCCATACATCAGTAGGCCTATCAGTGTCTTCGTCCTCTTCAGAGAAAATATTGCCATGAGATTATAATGTTAACATCCAACTCAATAGCAACAAACATAAAATATTTTCAACATAGAGATATTTTCAATGAACCGGACACAGGACAATGTTACTGATATGTGGCTATCAAGATAAGTATGAATTAGTATGGGAATAAATTAGTAAATGAATAAATCGTAAAATAAAAAGTGAAAATCCCGCAAAGGCTTGCGTACGGAGATATGTCCACAGTATCAAATTCATCAGAAAACAACAAAGTTGAAAAAATATTATAAATAATTCACCATAGAATCAGACAGGACTATGATTTTATTTGAATTCATAAACTTACTCTTCGATATTGAAAACAAAAAACTAATATAAACACGCATCATAAAACTAAACGGAGGTAATGCCCTGACAAGCAGCCTAGTATCATAATTTCAAAATATATCAGAATCGGAATAACGGGAAATATTTACCCAAAAAGCAATAATCAATAATGAAAATAAAAGTGCGATATTGTGTTATCGTAAAACAACTAAATAAAACCTATACAGTGCTAGTATCAGATCATGTTATAATATTATTTAAATGACTATTATTTTTCAATCTCAACCAGTAAGAGCCTTGAAAAACACGGTACCAAATTTTAAAACCGGCTAGTGCTTATAAAAGATACATCGCTACAAAGCTTTATGAAATACAAATGAAATAGTGGACAAAATTGTTCGCAACGAAGATGAATAACACAAGAGATAAACCAAGAATTATTTACTTGGAAAGATTAATGTAGAAATAATTAACTTGAAACCTATTAATAATAATAGAGGAAGATGGAATGGGCTAGCCTAGTAGTATTTCACAAACCTGAGATGACACCACAAATCTTCAAAACCAAACTCACAACACTAATGTATCACCGAAATTCTATCAATTTATTCAACCCACTTCAATCTTCAAATAATAATTATTACATTTTTCAATATCAAATCCATCATTAATAATCATCACAAAGATAAGAACCAAAGGGCAAAACAAACTGAGAAAAGACAAAGTGAGAAGCACTGATGCAACAGGTAAACAAATAGAGTGGCACACTAGCGCTCTCCGCTAAATAGCGGCGCAGTGGAGAAACTCCGACGCTAGCTCTCCTCTACACCAATACTCATACTATCGTAACAAAAATTGAATTAGCGATGGGAAATTCGGATCACTTTACTGATACCGGTTAATCAGTCTCGTTCACTGTCACGACCCGTTCAAAAGATTATAAAAACTTAAAGCTATACATAGCATAAACAAGAAAAAAACTGTTGATGGGTGAACACGACGATTCTTTTCAACAGGTCTTTTAAATTGGTGTGATCCGGATTACTCGTTCACCTGACTGTTCCGTTCAATTTGAACGGATCATGACCGAACGACAAATTAAAAATTCGACCAGCAAAAAAAAACCATAAAAAGCCGATCGATTAAATTGACTTATATTTTCATTTTATTATAGAAGCTCAAAGAAAGACTTTCATCAAAACCCCACAGCAAATAACTATCACAGAATTAATAGGCTAATAATTCTGCAATACTTGAATTTTTCAACCATTACTAAAACTTTGAATTGAATCTCACTATACATCAAATTAGGAAGACTAGAAAAGTATAGAAAAGTATATGTTTCAACACAATCGAATAATTATCAATAACCTCATCAAATGAAATGAATTGATACTTCGAACAGCTAGGATTTTATAAGGCATTCATACCTTTATTGAAAACTGGATGAAGAAAATCACAGATCTCTCTCAACGTGACACAAAACTAGCCGATCTAATTTCACAACTTATTATCACACAACTCCAAAGTTATATCACAACAAATGAAAAGGAGTAATTAGAAAACAAATATACCATGAAACACTTCATAATTAACACAATTTCTATTCAAAAGCAATAAGACAAACATTGACAATATTGAGACGACTGACTAGCTGTAGAGTGTAGACTGACTAGACTGGGCTGATGCCTGATGGGCTCGCTCGACACTCGACAAGTTGAAACAAGCAATAGAGCTGCCTGCTACCAGACAAAGACAGAGTTGTCATTGTGACGTCCAAAACTACTTCTCTTGCCAACGGCAACCGACCAAATTTCAAAATGTCGCAAATATCAACCCAATTTTTCAAACCAGCCCAATAATAATTTCACTACCATACAAATACTTCCACTCATCTAAGAGCCTGTTTCTTAAGCAAATATGAATCCCCCAAATATTTTACGATTTTTAAAACACTTTCCAACCATTCGAGAAGCAATTTGATGGGAATCTGAGTGAAAATTGAAAAAAAACCGCTATACAAACAAACCATCGGGCATAGCCCTCTATGGAGCTGCCTGCTACCAGACAAAGACAGAGTTGTCATTGTGACGTCCAAAACTACTTCTCTTGCCAACGTCAATCAACCAAATTTCAAAATGTCGCAAATATCAACCTAATTTTTCAAACCACCCCAATAATAATTTCACTACTATACAAATACTTCCACTCATCTCAGAGCCTGTTTCTCATGCAAATATGAATCCCCCAATTATTTTACAATCTTTAAAACACTTTCCAACCATTCAAGAAGCAATTTGATGGGAATTTGAGTGAAAATTGAAAAAAATACAAAAAACCGCCATTAACCATCGGGCATAGAGGGAAATTCCCTTCTCCCTCCTTCATGCTACAATATTCCCTATTCGCCTAATGCAAAGGAAAGGATCATTTTATTCATCACTACACCGTCTAATAATTTTCGATTATCAAAATCAGAAACGATATTCCAGGTGAATTCCGAATCACCCGAGAATAAGGAAGATACAAATATCTTGATAAAATAATTAACCTACACATTTTGGTAGGCCTAGATTCCAAACAGCCAGTAATTTTAATTTGATAAAATAATATTGATAAGGAGAATAATGAAACTGTAACATCGGGTGGGTTCCGAACCACTGCTTCAAATCATTATAAAGAACAAAATTTATTATCTGGATATGCAGAAAATAAATTAGTGGTGTAACCGGTGGAGGTATTTTTAACCCTACACCACACCTGAAATCATTTCTGTAACCGGTGACATATTAGTCTCTATTTATTAATCTTCCAAATATGAAATATATAAAAATACATGTGGTTCGATAGTCATTCTTGCAGACTATACCACCGCTGGCCACCAATGTAAACGGAGGGGGGGGGTTGTTTCTTCTTTTCTATAATATTTGCTAAAATTATGCCAAAGTTTACTGCTATTAAATCATCTACCGGTATTTGAATCCTTGATTGGTTGGGAGCTTTTAGTGGATTCGTTCATTCAAATGCACAGATTATCATCATTATCTAATTGTCACCTATTTTAGCAACTAGCAACTACGAGCCAGGAACTTCAATGAAAAATACTAATACGCTTCAACTTCAGGTTTATTGAACTAATGAAACCTTATTAATAGGTAGAAAGAATTAATAAAAGTCAAGTAACATGTCAAATTTTCAAACAGAACAAAGTTATTCAGCAATCGATTCAGGTCAAGAAGACATACTCAATTTTCAATCTAAACATTTTGAGAACCTGCTAATTTGCTGCATTTAAATTTGGGCTTCGGTCATTCTATGAAATTAAATTTTGAGCTTAATAAGAAAAACAACAAAAGTTCGGCACTCACCATTTTAACAATATTAAAACTTGGACTCTTCAGAAACACTCACATACGCTTTAATAAAACTCGCTATACTTGAACTCACACGCACAAATAATTTCCTGATTCTACTCCTACTAACTCTATAAAATGTGGTTTCCTATTCAACTAGATAAAATTACTGATAACTGAAAACTTAACAATTTGTCCCTCTGAATGGGAAATGGGCCCATTCAGAGGACCGAGGCTCGCACACCGTTACATGATGTTTTTCGTTCACGTCTCAATACCAACTGTGGCCTTTTCACTGAAAATTATTCCCCCTCCACGAGCGTTGAGCACAACTTCCAGTGGAAAAGCCAAAGCAGCAAAAAGGTCAATGCTCGTACAATTTTCAAATACAGTGGCTTTTTCGACATGAAATTGAAACTCCACTTGGAAAATGCACGAAAATTGCTTTAATTTTGACAGCTAAGCAACAAGTTAGCAAATTCAAACAAGACAGAGTCAATAATTCTCACACTAAAAACGCAGGGTTCAACATACAGTTAGAATCAAAGTTCACTTCAGTTCAAAAACCTGAAAAACAATATAAGAAACACAAAAACAACTACAATAATACCCTCTCAATATCACACTATTACAGTGGTCTACTAAAAACCGCTTATTATTAATTGATTACGAACCGTATTGACCTACACGAAACTGAACCGATTTATTATTAATTTTCTATTCAATATCATGGGTTAAAAATAAAAAACAACTGACAAGCAATGAAAAAAGTTAAGCTTTTGATTGATGGTGCGTAGGCCTAAAATCTTGGGTGGATTCCGAACCAAAAACAATGGTTTCTAAAAAGTCAAAATACTAAACTAAAATAAATAAATCTACCGTGGTAGGTTTATTGGTATAACTTGCACGAAATTATATAACCTACAATTAAGCGATTAAAAATTCAAACAAACTTATCCTGAAATGAGCAGACCAATATCTCGAAAACAGTAAACATCATAAGATATAAGAATGAATTCTTCGATATCAACTGCAAATACTGTAGATGAAATCATGACTTTTTCTTTACAGCTTGGATCAAGGTGATCATAATACAATGGCCTGTTTTAATTACACATTGGTTGGCAGTATTCAATGAAAACCTACAGCTTTCAATTGCAGTCTAATTATCTAGTTATAATTATTTCCATCAGCTCCGTGAATGGAATTGGATGAAAGGCCTAGCCACCTACAATCAACAAATATTATCTGATGATCTTGAATTTATAACACAAGGAATGAGTTAAGATTGATTTATTTCCAAATTCATATCGAGAATAGGATGTCGGAAACAAATTATTTTCACCATGAGGAATCAGCTATGACTGATTGATCTTAAAATATATATCGAGACTAGGATTCTTTAAACACATCATTTTCACCAACACAAAACAGATCCTATTTACAGCACAAATCCCGGAATTAAATAAATATAGAACCATAAATTAAGTTAAAATATTCATGATAATAATCACTAATAAATCTACACATTATTTTTTCCGCCAAGTGTAAAGCCCACATGAGCTCAAAACTTGTGTGTTGGTATGATAATGACGAGGATGAGTGGACCTACAGCTTCAAGTGGGTTCCGAACCACCAGTAGCCTAATTATTACTTTCAACTAAATAATAATATAGCAAAGGGAAAGCACTAACATTATTTCATCAAGGAAACACCATTAGCATTCGAAGACAGTCTACACTCCAAACATAAAAGTTTGCGCAATCTCGCAATCTATTTCTGAAAATTTATTAAAATCTCAATGTACAAGAATTACTTGAACAGACAAGAACTAGGATCTACTACTATCTAGCCTATATTTTTCACTGTAATCTCCTAATATTTATAGAATAACTTTTTTATTTTGATAGCTTGATGATATACAATTCGAGAAACTTTGAAAAATATCACGAGTAAAAAGTTTATTTTTAGCTTTTGCACAGAGAACAGCATTCGACTTTCTTTCAATTTTACCGAGGATGGTTGTAGGCCTAACATTTCAGTTCTTCAAGATTCCAGTACGTCAAGTTTTCAATTCGTCATACTTCTAGTTTGTTATACTTTTCTTGAGTGGTCATAGATAAAAAATAGTGTATTCAACAGTTTTATCTCCTATCTTCTTATTCTTCTTCTATCGATATCTTCTCTCCTATAATATATTTATACTAGATATATCAAATTGTTTTTCTATTGCATATTATTACAGTGTTGTTAATATTTTCAATATCAGCAAGGAACTATGAAACTAAATTAAATCGATTTGTGCTTTAAACAGAAGGGTAACCTGCTAGTACATAACACATTTTTTTAATATATTCGCACGAGACTCAAGTCAAAACATGACTAACAAAATTCTACTACCCATGATTAAACTACTTCAAAATCTACTTTTCCAAAAAGCAATAACAGAAGACCGCAAAGGAATTTGCCCAGAATCAACCTCAAACTAATCTGCAGTCAAACTCAATCGATAAACTGAACAGCGCCAGTTTATTCGATTAATGATCAACTGCAAATTAGAATGAGATCAATACGCCTTTTCCCTTCAAGTTTGCAGTATTCCGAAATCACTTGTCTACGCTTAGACCTAGATGAATGTGAGGTACTAAAAACATCTAGGCTACTATTCTACATGAAATTAATGGTAGGGTGAGGGGGATGGTGTGCTACGTTAGTTCTAGAAAAAGATGGAGAGATTGGGCCTACTCTATTATTATAAGGTTCAACCTAATTCATGAATCAAACAGAATAATTCAATAAAACAGTTTTATTTTATTAGAAATTCACCTAGTTCCTACATTTTATAAAACAATAAATTCTATTTTTCAGAATTTCATTTCAATTTCTAGAGTTGTGTGCCGAACGAGAATGTTGGATAAACCAGAAATTCAATAAAACAAAATAATTCAATGAGATTTAGAGGATGGATTCTTCATGGTTTTGTTGATCTAGTAAAACCAAAATTTTATGAAAATATCAATTTTTAAGATAGTTATTCAATTTACTAAAAATAACTCAACTCAATGTTATTTTTAGTAAATTGAATAACTATCTTAAAAATTGATATTTTCAGAAAAATTTTGTTTAGGCGCTCATATCTTAAAAAGTAATGATCAGAAAAAAATGTTTTCCTGAGAAAACTTTTTCATTTTGATAGCTTGATGATATACAAATCAGAAAACTTTGAAAAATATCACGAGTAAAAAATTTACTTTTAACCTTAGCACAGCCTTAAATATTCTTATCGGAATCCTACATAATATATCAATAGATTACGTACTCAACTTAGCTCATAGCATTATTGAATATATTTTGTTCCTAAAAGCAAATCTTTATAAATAATTAGATAGAAATATCATTCAATTTTCAATTATTTCCAAATGAACTCAAAAAATACTTATACTTCAATTTAAGAATTTTGAACGCTAAGCTAACTTTGAAAGAATAGAGGACAAGAATAGTTGGCCCACTTAGCTCATAATTAAATGTAAATTCATTTTCAATAATTCCCCTAACAGCATATAGTGTGAATCAGTAAAAAGAAATATAAAAAATAATTTATGTTACAGTCTACAGACCAGAGAAAACTGGAACGTTTTATAAACTTGATAAAACTCAAGATTGTTTTATTCTATGCTACAGACCTAATATTCGTATCGGGATCCTACAGTCACATTATCAATTCAATAGATAGCCCACTTAGCTCACAGAAACTTACATTGAATATCATTCAATTTTCAATAATTTACCAATGAACTCAAGAATAACTCTAACTGCAATTATTCAACAATATTCTGAACCCAGCGATTAACTTTGAATAATAGATACCTGAAAGATAAGAATTAATTTCCTATTCAGCCTTATTCATAACATAATATTCATTTATGGGATAATGGGATTCCTATAAATTAATTATCAATTCAATAGTTGGCCTACTTAGCTCATATAAATTACCGTATTATTAAATATAATTTCATTTTCAATAATTGCTTTAAAAGCAAATAAGTTTAATTAGTAGAAAGAAATATCGAAAATAATTTACTATGAAAAACAGAACTGAGCCTCACTTTGAAATTAACGATCACAAAAACTTCAATCGTAAAACTGCATAGCCTACCGATCAAATGGCGATTATGAAAAAAAATGATTCGAGATAGATAATTATGCACGACTTAAGCCTCAAATTAGGGATGAAAACTATTGATAATCAATTGAGAGGATCACAAATCGACATAAATTGGAAGCAATGGGGGTGGAATAATACATGAAAACTGATGAAACAATTACGAAAATTTTCAAAGCTCACCTTCAAATCTTGAAATGGCTGCCTCTGTGTCGTCCGTAGGCTTGTCTCGGTATCAAACTTATTATCATTGTAGATTGAGTATAACCACTATTCATCACTTTTCACAACATCAAAACGTTAACACGAACAATAAATCTTCGATTTTTAGCACTGAATCGGGTAATTAATTGGTTTATTTAATTGAAATAATCACAAATTTCGGAGACTAAAATATGGAGACAAGCCTACACCAGGTACAGCCAGAGAAAGAGACAGAATTCGACTTGTTGGTCGTGCAGGTGAACAACCATTTTGGGTTTGAGACTAATTAAATTTAGTTAAAACTGGCAGAAACCCTCATCAATAACATCAAATACCTCCATTCAATCAATGCTGACAATTTGACTGTATTAAAGGTGATATATTTTGACTGCTTATGTCAAATTTCAACCTATCGTCGAAGGATGAAAAATACAGAAATTACATTATTTCACCAAAAATCACGGTTCAAACTGGTTTAAATTGAAAAGAAAGCTCACAAAACAAAAGAATTCATTATTATTGACCGAAATATTGAGTCCAGTTACTAAAAGAAGATTTCCATTCAATCAATGTTGACAATTTGACTACGTATATATTTTGACTACATAGGTCAAATTTCGACCTATTGTCGAAGGATCAAAAATATATAAATTAAACAATTTTACCAAAAACCACGGTTCAAACTAGTTTAAATTGAAAATAAAGCTCAAAAAACGATAAATTCATCAATATTGACCGAAATATTGAGTTCAGTTACCAAAATTAGCTCAAACTTGACTCAAATGACCCCCCCGAATAGACCCTCATAATAAAGAAATCGAGATAAATTATTCAAATTCAACTTGAAATAAAGGGTGAAGAATTTTAATTAGGAAGCATAAAGATTGATAAAAGTAATTAGCATCAATCACAATGGTGTATAAAATAAAAATATTATCCATGACGTTACCAATAACCTGTAAACAACAAACATACAAGCCTATATTTGTACCTGAAAAGGACAGTAAAATATGACTGCCTCCATGTTCGTATTTAATTAACTCGATTTGAAATCATGCAGATAAAAAATAAACTCAACAAAAAAGCGTCAAACAAGATACATAACTTACCTAAAATCCTAAGTTTTTCAATACAGTAGCCTACATACCACATCCCTAAATATACTGAATGTAGGCCTAAATGACATTGAATAGCATATTTCTACAGTAAAAATGTAGCTATAAGTTCCATCCAATACAATTCCCTACCTGCTTAATCAGATCTTGAAGAACCACATTCTCTAACAAATACAATGATATTTCTGATTTAAATCAATAAGATTTCAAAGGAACATGAATTATTGTAATTGACACGGTGGCGAAACAAGCCAAGCCTAGCTAACTGTTTGTACAAGTTCTCATCAACCAGCTATTCTATTCATATTCTTCATGAATGATAAATTATTATTCACGAAATAGCTATGTGCTATTCTATTCATATCCTTCATGGATGATAAATTATTATTCACGAAATAGCTATGTATCTTAAATTAAAATAATAAAATTAAAGTTGCAAACTAATCGGTAATATAGGCTGAATTCAAATAAGTTAGGCCGATATCAAAATTGCATTCATTCATTCGATATCATTTAATGATATCAGCATATGCATATGGTGAGACAGCAAAATACAAGGATACAGTATCTACCTATACAGTCAACAAAAATAGAACAAAAATTCAGTAAGCTAAAATACCTATCGGTATTGATATCGGTAATATTTAATAAGTGAGCAAGAACGCCATATAATTATAATTTATAATACGCCTACTTCAAGTAAAAAATGTCCTTCATAAGCTATAATATAATAAAGGAAAGAATTGGCTTATAGACCCTACACGTACGGGATAGGAAATTCACGAATATGACGCATCAACACGTCTGAACTACTGGTCTGATTAACTTGCAATTTTGCATATTGATTCTTAGTTTATCGAGGATTTATAGGCCTATTTCAAATTCATCAAGATTTCAGTAGGTCAAGTATTCAGTTTGTCGAGTTTTTATTATTAGACTCTTGCGAAGCACGGGCTACCAGCTAGTCTCAAATAATAGCCTATCTGTAATCTCCTACAATTGAGCAAGAACGCAGTGTCATTATAATTTATAAGCCTACTTCAATAAATATCCTTCATGCTCATAATATCGATAATATCCTTCATATCAATCATTAATAGCTTTGGTCAAGATTTCAGTAGGTCAAGTTTTTATTATTAGACCCTTGCGAAGCACGGGCTACCAGCTAGTCTCAAATAATAGTCTATCGGTAATCTCCAACAATTGAGCGAGAACGTAGTGTCATTATAATTTATAAGCCTACTTCAATGCCCACATCCTTCATGCTCATAATATCGATAATATAATATCCTTCATATCAATCATTAATAGCTTTGGTCAAGATTTCAGTAGGTCAAGTTTTTATTATTAGACCCTTGCGAAGCACGGGCTACCAGCTAGTCTCAAATAATAGCCTATCAGTAATCTCCTACAATTGAGCAAGAACGCAGTATCATTATAATTTATAAGCCTACTTCAATGCCCACATCCTTCATGCTCATAATATCGATAATATAATATCCTTCATATCAATCATTAATAGCTTTGGTCAAGATTTCAGTAGGTCAAGTTTTTATTGTTAGACCCTTGCGAAGCACGGGCTACCAGCTAGTCTCAAATAATAGTCTATCGGTAATCTCCAACAATTGAGCGAGAACAAAGTGTCATCATAATTTATAAGCCTACTCCAATGCCCACATCCTTCATGCTCATAATATCGATAATATAATATCCTTCATATCAATCATTAATAGCTTTGGTCAAGATTTCAGTAGGTCAAGTTTTTATTGTTAGACCCTTGCGAAGCACGGGCTACCAGCTAGTCTCAAATAATAGTCTATCGGTAATCTCCAACAATTGAGCGAGAACAAAGTGTCATCATAATTTATAAGCCTACTCCAAGTAAAAATATCCTTCATGCTCATAAATAATTATTAAAACAATATCAATCATTATTAGGTTTGGAGAAGCGATTGGTTTCTTGGTCGAGCCACAGAGGAAAGAATTCCGTGGTCGAGCTGACAAGCCATCGATAAAGTTAAGCTACATCCACCTGTTACTCCTGATGTAAGGGTGACCACTCAAGAGCCAAACTTCTCAAAAATACCATTCATGAGCCTAAAATCGCTCCCCAATATTTCGGAACACACCTAAAACTGTACTCTCATCATCATCATCATCATCATCATCGCCAACACTCATTACCCACGCACAAACCTAGAGCTCATGTGGCTTCTTCCTCAGGAATAAATTTGGCTACCTATATAATTATTATCTACCATCAAATATATCAACACAGTTTAATCGGTATAATCATAGAGAGTCAATTGGTGAGTCATGCATCGAAAATAGTTACCAGAATTATCCTCAGGAGAATAGAAAAACGAATTGATGAACAATTGTCTGAAGATCAGTTTGGCTTTAGAAAGGGTGTAGGGACAAGAGAAGCAATTCTGGCGCTGAGACAGGTGATAGAGAAGCAGATGAAGATAGGGAAACGCACATGCATAGCCTTTATTGACATTGAAAAAGCATTTGACAATGTAAGTTGGAACATCCTATTCAACATTCTTCACCAAATTGGGATAGACTACAGAGACCGAAGACTGATCTACAACATCTATAAACAAGAAATTGGAGTTATTAGGAGTGGAAATGAAGAGGAATCTGCACACATTCAAAAAGGGGTACGACAAGGATGCGCGCTATCCCCATACTTGTTCAATGTGTATATTCAAAAGGCAATCGACAGAGTGAGAGAAAAAGTTTGTACAGGAGTGAAAATTCATGGGGAAACGGTAGATATGCTTCGTTTTGCGGATGATATAGCAGTAATGGCAGAAAGTGAAGAGGAACTACAGAAAACACTGAATGAAATGGACAGAATAATGGAGGAAGAGTTTAGATTGAAAATAAACATCCGAAAGACCAAAGTGCTAATATGTTGCAGGACAGGAGAGAACAGCTCAGCAGTAAAGCTAAGGAATGAGGTAGTAAATGAAGTGAAGGAGTTCAATTACCTGGGTAGCAAAATCACAAGTGATGGAAGAAGCTGCAAGGACATTGCCAGCAGAATTGCCCAGGCTAAGATTGCCTTCAATAAGAAGAAAAATCTATTCACCTCAAAAAACATAAGTCTCGACGTAAGAAAAAACATGTTGAAAACGTATGTATGGAGTACTGCAACATATGGAAGTGAGGCGTGGACAATGGGGGTGAGAGAGGAAAGAAGATTGGCTGCATTCGAGGCATGGTGCTACAGAAGAATGATGAAGATCAGTTGGAGAGATATGATTACAAATGAGCAAGTTTTTGAAAGAGTGGGAGAGAACCGGAACTTCTTGAAGTGGATCAAGCAAAGAAGAGCACAGCTGATTGGCCACATCATCAGACGTGACACTCTACTGACAAGGATAATGGAGGGAATGGTTGAGGGAAGGAATATGAGAGGAAGACCTAGGCTGGAGTATATGAAACAATTGCTACGGGATATGAGATGTGGATCATACTACGAGCTGAAGCGGAAAGCGGACGACAGAAAAGCATGGAGAGCTGCTGCCAACCAGCCCTACGGCTGTTAACCCAAGAGAGAGAGAGAATCATAGAGAAACAATAGCGTAAGTAGATATCCCACGGTATAGGGCGTTTATGTTGCAACTTTTACTGTTATCTCAGCCGATTTCTGTCGATGTTTACTGTTTTGTTGGGGTGACAGTGTATGAACGGCACAGTATGAGAGACTACGAGCGTCCCACAGCTTCACGGGAAAGAACTATGTGGACTATCGGCTTGAGATAATAGTAAAAGTTGCGACATAAACGTCCTATACCATGGGATATCTACTTACGCTATAATAATAATTATTATCTACAAGGGAACGAAGGGAAACAAAAATGAAACCAATAAGAGCTTGTAACGCTAAGCAAATGATATTACAAAGTCAATAGAATGTTATTGAAATGGTCCTACCTTTTGACTTCAGATACTGCTGTTGTAGATGAGATGAATATTAATCCTACCTTTTCCAGAAAACAATGTGAATCGTTGAATTGCTGCTTGAAGAGTTGAAGTGTTGTGCTTACAAGTAATGTAGGCTATTGTAGTTAAAAACTTTACACAACACATTCACTGGTTCACTTTATTCACCATCATTCAAAGCAGTAAATTAATAACTTCAAACTCGCATATTTTATTTTACAAAAGCTGTTATTCAACCGGTGGCCACTTAATCTTGAACCTAACGACCTACTAACATACACCAGAGACAAAATAAATAAACTACAGTATCTTCATGCATTCACTGTGCAACGTATTGAAATTAAAACTGAAGAGTGAAGACACTGAAGAAGAGGTGAAGACTGGGTGAAGACTGATGACTGAACGTACAACGGTAACAAAAACAATCAAAATAGTTGTCTGTCTAGTTCAACAAAATGTCAACTGCTACTGCATAGCAGCACTATACGGATAAGTGGAGGTGGAAGACGTTTCATCCAGATGGCGGCATATTCAAAACTTTCAGTTACACAAGTACAAGAAATTACACTGTGGAAAAATCCTCTCAAAACAAGCTAAACCGCACATTATTCTTTTCTCAATGAGAGAAAACATTAGAGAGGGGAAGGATATCAGACGAGAAACAATGGAGGATATCTCACTTATCAATTCTAGCCTCCTGTGGGTTGGGGGAGCTTTGAGTCGAACATCGTACAGTACTCAAGAATGTGTTGAAAACCAGAATTCACCCACAGTATCCCTGCTTGTCGTAGGAGGCGATTAAAAGGGGACCCCAAGGCAACTCCAGAAGTTGCCTTGCCTTCAAACCCACGGGATCTGCTCCATCAGGGCAGTTTCGGAGGGGCAAAAAGAAAAACCCAAGAGACAAGAGATGGGTGAAACTCCAAGCACAAATGTAGGTCAAGAGGCACAGTCGAGGGTGACCAGGTGCCCTAGAGGCAACTTGGCCACCCCTTCCTCAGCGGAAGGACCTTCAAAGAAGGCCAGGAATGGAACTAAGTTGGGTCACGAGGACTAATCAGTCTGAAGAGACTGCCAAGCATATCACACTGGATTGCGTCAAGCTACCAGGTGATGAATGGGATGTTAGTATAGTGAAAAACTCCTGGTTCTTGTAAAGGACACAGGTATTGGTTTGCCTAACTAACATACTACTTGGGAACACAATAAGCTTCGGTTGACGTGTGGGGTTCTTTGAACCTTTGGATCCTTAGTAAAGTAAATTCGTATGGCTTTTGTTGGTGGGGAGTCCCTTGCTGGAAAGGTCCCCCCGCCTGAATATATAATTTAAGCCGTCAATGGGCCTTACGACTGTCATACTTCAGCCGGGACCGACTATTTCCCTTGAATCCGTCCCTCAGAAGACAATAAACAATATCAATTCTAGTAAATGGACAAACAAAAATGTTTAATTTACAGTTTAGGCTACCGGTAACTCACTACTGTACAGTACAATACTCGCTACTGAAATGAGCATTTGAAACTTGTCACTTGAGCTGTGATACTTTAAATACCGTAATTGATTATTGTTTCTTGGGCCCGATTTACATTAGGACACCAGCCAGCACAACAGAGGCTGTGTCACGGTCACTCAGTAGTGGGACACCAGATTCGACGCAAGTGGTGTCCGTGTGTGAAGCAAAAGCTGGAGGATACCAGTGAGACACCAGGAATGGTTGCCGGTCCGCTACTGATGAGACACCAGTGGGTCACCAATTTCACTAGAATGTGGTGGTGTCCCGGAATGGTGTCCCTAGGAATATGAAGAAGTAACACCATGCAATTCTCTTGGAAGCTTTTGGTGTCTCAGGGTGATGTCCCAATCAATACTATAATGCAAAATGAAGACAATAAGAAGTACCGTAGGTTAACTATTCTCTTGGACAGTTATTTTGATGTCTCTGCGTGGTGTCCTAATCTATCATAATATAATAAAGGAAAGAACTGGCTTATAAACGTACGGGATAGGAAATTCACGAATGACGCATCATCACGTCTAAACTACTGGACTGATCAACTTGAGATTTTGCAAATATAGATTCTATTTATCGAGGATGGTTATAGGCTTATTTCAAATTCTTCAAGATCTCATTAGGTCCAGTTTTTCAAGGTTTTAATTAGCTCCTTGCGGAGCACGGGTTACCTGCTAGTATAATAATGCATGACTTTTGTAATATAATACAATACAGAATGTTCATTCTGTATATTCAACGTCTTCAACCTGGTTTTCTTTGACAAACTGCATGTAGCCTAGGCCTTATTGTATATTTTTACAGTTGGAAATTACTAATAGCCCCAGGCTTTGAATGCTCAAAAAAGGGTATAGGGACAAAAGGCTTTTGTAGTTAAATTCTTCACATAACACATTCGCCAGTTTACTTTATTCACCATCATTCAAAGCAGTAAATAGCTTCCAACTCGCATAGATTATTGACAAACGCTATAAATTCAACAGGTGACCGTATAAAACTACTGGTTACGTCAGATGAGCGATTTTGGGGGTTAGCAGTCCACCGAGCAATCCACTGTTCAGAATATCTATAAGGATAGGCAGACGCTATGACAAGGAGGAAAAATGTACAATTCCAACAAGTTCTATCAATCATCTGCATTTCTTCAAGTGAATTATCAACACTACTGCAAATAGATAAGTATCCCACAGATATCAAGAAGATTTAAGTTCAACTTCACATCTGTAGCATTCTACATCTACAGGCTATCACAAATTTCAAGTTTATGCCAATCTACAATCGTTATAGTTAGCCATTAAGCGAAATGGCTTCCATATTTTCTTCACATAACAGATTCCATCAACAGAGCTCAGAATCTACATTTAAACTTTAGGCGCTTAAATCCCAAAAAACAATAATTAGAAAAAAAATGTCCTGAGTTTTTTCACTTTGTTAAATTGATAATACCCAAATCGGATTTTCCAACAGTTTGTAAATATATTGTTTACTGAATACAATATGCTTTAACAAATGATTTCTTTTTATAAGAGGTGGTAGGTAGTGACAATTCAATCATCAAAATCCTATAGCGAGTGTACAAACATACGCTAGTGTCCCTGATGATTTAAATTAATGACACCCATGTCCTCCCATTCATAGGGTATGCCTATCCTTATTGTTATTCTAAACAATGAAACGCTCAGTGGACTACTTTTTCCCTGATCGCTCATCGGACGACACCAAACTACTGACCTACATACGGTAACTGTACTGGTACCTTACTTCATATTGTATTTTTTATTTTTAACGCAATGCTAGTCATTACAGGCCTGAAAAATATGTCTCATTCATATGTCAATTCATTCGGAACTCTCAGTTCATACCTTATTTATTAGGTATTATCAGGGGAAGTTTATTAGATAACAGTTTTATCTAATTGGTTCGGATTGTTATTAAACATGCCAAAACATTAATTTTATTGCCAAACTCTATCAGCTAGGTTATCTTATATGGTAAACTTCAACTTCGCCGTTCAACTACGTTTTGATTCGTTCAAATAATTCGACAATTGAATATATTTTTCAATTATGGCCGTTCAAAATCTTGAATCGATTGATAAAATAATAACAACAGAACCGGCGATTGTCTACAGGTATAGCCAGAGAAAACTTCTATACTTGTCTTCTAGATTGTTAATTCTAATGTATAGCCTACTGGAAACTGAATACTTTCATGAAATCTGACCTATCAAACTACTGGCATAACAGCACGGAATTGGGATAGTATGAAGTATAAAATTCAATTAAAAAACAGGGAATATAGAGACAGAAAATTAAGAGTTGAGAATTACAGACCTGCAATGTTGAAGAACAAGCAAGCCCCACGAAATACACTCACAGCTTACAGGCACCATTACAATAATTTAAGATCAATAACTGTATTTAATGAAATATACACAATAATATCTAGCTTCAAACAATTTTTAAACAGACCGCAAGCAGAGGAATTTGAATGAAGACAAACGAGAAACGACATAACCAAGTTTTACAAAAACAAACTGAAAAATGAAAATGAAAACTGCAAAAGCGCTCTCAGGTCTCAGCTGACAGCGGAGAGATTTGGAACTTGCGAGCCCGGCCTTGACTAGCTGACGTCATCAACACCGACAACCGCGGAATTTCAAATGTACCAAGTCTCATTGGAAAATCTCACTAAACTTCAAACATAATTTCACTACCTGAAAACTACTTCCCCTTTACAGAGAGTGTGTATCTAATCAAAATTAGCAATAAAAATGTCCTTTACTCAATTATTACTTTTCAATAAATTTTATTGTAAACGAACCTAATTATTACACAGACAACTAATCATTATACTATATCAATCAACTTCAAAATGATGAAACACTCATCAATAATTATTTTTCTAACTTCTAAAACAATACGAAAGTGATCCTTCTAATGTCTATTGTTACATAAAAATACTATTATAAACAAAACTACTAAACTTGATTTTTAGGCTCATTATTTTTGACAATAACTAGAATGAACCATATTTTGACATAATACTAATTAGTGTGCTTCTTCACCTCTGTAAATATCACAATTTGGTTTCATTACAATACCAATAACAAAAATTATAATTTGAATACCGTATTACATTCGAAAAAATAACGAGATATTGCACTGTATATTCTTAAACTGAAAATGAGACTGTATTTTGGAAGTGCAGTCAAGTAACATGTTACATAATAGAGGAGTTTAGAAGAGACTCATACAGTTTTAATACATAATCAAATATTACAGTATAGTGGTATTGAAATTTTAGAAGATTTAGAAATATCAGAGATACAGAATATTACAGTATTTCAAGTTGAAACTATTGATTTACATATGACAATCCATGATTAACTAAAGACTCTAAAACCACGTTTACATCTGAGTTGTAAACTGAGATTCAACAAATTTCGGCAATTCGTTGCCAATTTCTTGACACGCAGCAACATGTAACTACCAAATTCACTACAGAATAAATTGACATTTTTTGAAGAAAACTGTGAACAACATTTTGTTGACAACTATGGTGTAAATGAGGATTAAAAATTCTGAAATTTTATATTGGATGTTATTTTATGTTAACTTTTAAATTTAAGTAACAATGCATAATTTTCTTGTGAGACAATATTTGGAATTCTATTCAATTTAAAGAACAAAAACCGAAGTGATTTTTGATACTATGAAAACGATATTCGTCTATATTTTGTTTCATTTTGCATTGTTCAAATATTATAAATAAATAAGTAATAGAAAGAATTTCTACATATTCGCACAATAACCCACAAATTAATGTTTAAAGATAGGTAAAGTTTAATTTTTACACTTTTTAAAACTTTTAAATTTTTCAGTAGTAGACCCTTTTAAAATCTATTGAAACACCAAACTAATTCTATAGCTTCGTTCATTCAATCGTTGACTTATGAAGAGTTTAAATAAGAAATGTTTTGAATAGATTCATATGAAACACAGACAACACATAAAAGTACAATATAGATATTCAGCTAGGCCAAGTAAGGCAGAATTCAAAGTATTTCACAAGGATTCAACTTTTTCGATGGAAACATTCTTCAATTATTTAGAACATTCTAGAAGTCTTTCAAGATTAAATTTCTTTTTAGAATAAGAACATCAACCTCACTACTACACCAATAAATTATTTTTAAATATAGTCGTCAACATAGCATTTTACAATAATTTGGTACTTCACTACTACACAATTTTTTCAATAACTTCTTCGACATAGTCTTTTACAAATTCTACAATTAGCACTATTTGGTGGGATAAAGAGGTTGGAGGAATTAAATAAAATGTGAGAAGATAGAAGATGATTTGGTGGAGAAAGACCAGAAAGAGACACAAATGATCTAGTATCAAGAAACAGTTGGAGACAAAAGGATCGAAAAAAGAGACTAAATTGAAAATTTAGAAGAACTAGGACCAGAGATATAGATGGTTCAGTCACAAGAAAAAGCTTGAAGTACAAAATTACTTCAAATTCAATGTTGAACTACAGTATATAGTTTATATGAATTACAATTTGGTCTAGATTTAACTTGAAATGAAACCAGATTAACCGAGAAATAAAAAACTATAGCCTAAAGCTGGATCACCACATATCAGTATCAGAGTAAGTGACCGGTATAGTAAAAATATGATTCCCATGACTTCTAATGGGACTTTTCACACGCAGCGTAGTCAAGCGAGTATGAATAGTCCCATTTGAACTCATGGGAATAATATTCGCACTGTGCCGGACACGTTCACTGATACCGATATGTGGGAATCAGCCTTTAAGAAGACTGAGATTCTTCTCGAGACCGAAGTTTCTTATCAAGATATAGTGTAGCCTGAAAGAGAAAGTAACTTGAAGTAAATTTCAATTAATTAAATCGCTAATTAGTTTTTTCTTGTAACTGGAATATCTTATCAAGATAGAACAGAGAACGTATCTTGGAGTGAATAACAATATTTAATTTAATTTTAAATTAAACTTAATTCTAATATGATATACTGTGATTGCAATAGTTATTGATCTTACTGCCTTTCTATACCTTTGTAAAAGTTTTTCAAGTTAAAAACATCGTCTACCAATCTACCATCCATAAAATGTTAGATCTGTCCAAACAATTGCTTGTCTAACAATCTAGTCCGGAAGACATGATAATTATCATAGAGATATAAATTTCTCGAAAACTTACATATTATGTTAAAACTTGACCTGAATAAATGCAGATGGTTATGATTTTAGATCAAATTAGAGACTCAATAGATAAGATTGTAATATTATTATTTTATAGTTAAATTATGTTTTACAGCCAGTTGGAAAAAAGTCACATCTAGTTTTAATTTTCGATCAAAGAAGTTTAATGTCCATTCTAACAAGTCTCAGTTTTAGATGAAAGAAGTTTTAATCTTTGATCAAATTTTACAATGGATCAGAAATCAGAACTTGATTAAACTTTAATGTAACAACACTTAGTGCCGGTTGCACAAAATCCGGTTAAATTTAACCGTGATTAATTCCAAAAGAACCAATCACGGTTAAAATTCAACCGGCTTTTGTGCAACTGGCACTTAATATTACTTTTCATGTTTTTTTTTGTGTGTTAATGACTATATTATTTCTTCATATTTGGTTAAAACCTTCACAAGTAGTTAAATCTTACAGTTCTATATTGAAATTAACTTCCAACAGTCATCAATGCTCTCCATTGAACCAAAGCTGACAGTTTTAAAGTGAATGGCTCACTACGGCTAATTTGTGCGAAAACATTCAGGTGGATTCCGAACCAATGACAGGAGAGAATCAGCTGCTACATTGATGCTAAACATGATAATACAGCTAATATTTAGCTGCTAACATAAAGTTGTAGCTGCAACTGAACGGTTGGACACCCATCCAACTAAAGAACCGAGAGCTTGTGACTTGACATTGTCTATGGATTCCTTGATGTTACACGTAGTAATCTTCGCTAGAGAATAGAGAAAGATGAGAAGTGGAATGAGAAGTAGATCCAGGAAAAGTAGTACTGTATGAGGAGAAAATGGGAAGTAGTTTCATGAGAAACTTAAAAAGATATAATATTGAGGATGTAGAGGAATACTAGCAACAGATGGGAAGGAACATTACAATTATAATAGTCTATTAGTAGAAATTATATATCCAATTTTTAAAAATAGAATAACTCACCAACATTTTGAACAAAATTAATAAATATTTCAATTCTAAATTTTGCTAGTTACACAAACTCCAATCAAATTTGATCACCAATTTTCTACATAGTGATAATGTTAGCCTTGCTTTAAACTACAATTAAATTTAATCCAAGATTAACGGTGTATACAATCATAATTCAGCTGACAAACTGAATCTAGTTCGCACTCAATAATTTAAACCCTACATTACTGCAACTAAAACAAACAACTATTTAGTTTATAAATATTATTGTATGATGGTGTTAATAAAACTAACAACACATACACAAAAACGTAAATAAATATTCAAAAAAGAATAAAAATAAATAATTCAACACTTACCAGATATTGTGTTACAAACGCTAAGACAATTTTCTGAACATCTAGCTAAATTCTATTTTTCCATCTATACAAACAATGAAGTCCACCATAAAACTTCCACGTCCAAATTTATAAATTTTTGGATCAACTCTATTTAGGACAGGTGGATTTTTACTGGTTACATCGACAATCATTCGTTCTTTTTTCATTTACACATAATTCTCCCTCTTTTTCACACTAGTTCTCTCTTTTTCTTTCATACATTCACACTAGGAGTAGGGGATGTCATCCATACTTTGGTGGTGTAATAATCGTAGTCTGCCAGGAAGGGGCCTGTAACAAACAACAAATTATTAGTGAAATCGAAAACAAATTCTGAACAAAAACTTACAACAAAATCAATTATCAACAATTTAAATTATATTACAACATAATCAACCCATTCATCAATTATACAAGTTTCATAGTAAAGTACCTCCAAGTCACAACTCGCGACTCAGGTGGAGAAGAGACTCGACTCTAGTCGAGAGCATGTATTTCCAAATGGTGACACTCAGACCAGTCGACTCTAGTCTCCGCAACTGTCACCATTTGAAAACACAATGCTCTCGAATAGAGTCGAGTCTCTTCTCGACCTAAGTCGCGTAAGTGTGAGTTGAGCCAAACCCCTTTGTGAAAACCGACTTTGCGAAAATATTATTTGAAATAATAATATGTAGATGTTGATTATTGGTGTAATATACCACTGTATTTAACTGTAATTTGAATTGATTTTGAACAAATATAGTGGTATTGACAATATCAACGTCTTATTCTTTCAATTATATGGAGAAATGCCACACCATTTCCTCCCATACAATCAAATTATTGAAATCTTATTTGTTGCATAAATTCATCAATCATTACTCTAATCTAAACCAAAGCTTGGTTGTCGCCGACAACCAAGCTCCTTCGTTCCAGTAGGGGATCAGCTGTCGGGGAGACTAGTTTACGACAATGGTATATTTTTCCAGGGGATTGGCTGACACCTGTGGAGCATAGTTGTCGGGGGGGGACAGGTTGACGGCGACCCAATCTACTGTTGCTCCTAGAATTTTGACCCTTAGACCAGTTATAGAATAGACACGGCCCATTGTATATTCATACTGAAAGTCGATGAAGCCAACATCTACTGCCATATCTCCAAATCGTGCCGTCAGCATCAGATAGAAAACTTTTCTTTAGAGTTTGTTTACATTGTTTTCCATAGCAGATTGTGTCTATTTCAGCGGGAGCGCAGCGGGAGTTTACCATTTTAATGAATAATAATTTACATCCTTCTGAAATAGACACAATCTGAAAGTTTTCTATCCGATGATGACGTCACGATTTGGCGATATGGCAGTAGATGTTGGCTTCAGAGGCTGGACTTCCCAGCGTGTCTATTCTATAACTGGTCTAAGTTTTGACCACAGGCGTCAGCCGATTCCCTGGTAAAATATACCATTGCCGTCAACTAGTCTCCCCGACAGCTGATCCACTACTGGAACGAAGGAACATGGTTGTCGACCAACAACCAAGCTCCTAATACGCTAGCGACAACCAAGCTCCTCATACGCTAGCGACAACCAAGCTCCTCATACGCTAGCGACAACCAAGCTCCTCATACGCTAGCGACAACCAAGCTCCTCATACGCTAGCGACAACCAAGCTCCTCATACGCTAGCGACAACCAAGCTCCTCATACGCTAGCGACAACCAAGCTCCTCATACGCTAGCGACAACCAAGCTCCTCATACGCTAGCGACAACCAAGCTCCTCATACGCTAGCGACAACCAAGCTCCTCATACGCTAGCGACAACCAAGCTCCTCATACGCTAGCGACAACCAAGCTCCTCATACGCTAGGGACAACCAAGCTCCTCATACGCTAGCGACAACCAAGCTCCTCATACGCTAGCGATAACCAAGCTCCCCGACAGCCAATCCCCTGCTGGAAATGAAGGGTCTGGTTGTCGTGATCGTACCCGACAACCAAGCTCATCGCACGATAACGACAACCATGCTCCCCGACAGCCAATCCCCTATTGGGCATTGAAACCGGCTTGAAGCGGGCGGGGAAGTAGTACAATCACAGACACTGTTTCACACATTCTATGAATTCGATTATTAGAAGAAAAGCTTGTTAATGTTGCCACTTCTATCACTACAAACATTACATGTTTAAACAGCCTGCCGACTAGTCTCAAATAGTTTCCATCGATAAAACCTATAATATTGTACTTTAGAATTTATTGGTACTTCGATTTTTTATATTTTTCAGCCGCAGCATCCCCCCCCCCTCCTCCTGGATCCGCCACTGCCTGTAATTCCATGACCCCTAGACCCCGGCAGTGTCAATGAGACAAACAGGCTTGCTTCGCGCGCCTGAAAATCCCATTAAAACGGATCTCTCTAGTACATCATATCACTCATCAGGGTATTTTGAAGTTGCTTCACTCGGTTGTTGTTTTTAAATGTAGCTCCTGGATAAGAGCATAAAAATATCAACCAATACCAAATCTGAACTATTTATGAAGTTTGAAATATTGGTTCTTGAAAAATTTTATATAACTCATCAAAAAATTGAACGCGTGAAATTCTAACCTTATCTTGGACTTTGTCACCTATAAATTTGGAGGAAAAATAGCACAAGGACTATCTTATTATTTTATCTTCTAATGTTATTACATTAGTGTCATTTGCATTGTAAATAAATAAATAAATGTAACCTAACAATATTACGTCGACAATTAAATTATTTAAGCACAAAATTAATTAATTTAATCCCAAATGGTATGCAATTTTTAACTGAGGATAGACATGGGGCACAGATAAATAAATGGATAATTGAGACATTTTTCTTTACTCTCGATAATATTTTATAATATACATTTTTTTTATTTAAACCTTATTTTTTTTGTTTACTTACGTGATTCTAAAATTTTGCCATATTTATTTTTATTATAATAAAAAATAATATATATTTTATAATAATATTGAACTGATGCTCACGCCCAGCGGACAGGATTTTCCTTGCTGGGTTGTTGCCTTAATGAATAGATTTTGATTTAAATATATTTAATTTATAATTTTTGTTTTGATTGTAAGCTATGTTTTATTTTTATTTCTATGAATTTCTTGAATAATTTATTGTAAATTGTATTGATGGCAAATAAAAAGAATTGAATTGAAAAAATTGAAAAAAAAAAATGAATGATCAGGCGTGATTTGATGACTGTTCCAAAATCCATTGGGTAAGTGCAGGAAATATAATATGTTAGTTTACTCGCGAAATTCCGGCACTCAAACGTGAGCGTGCAAGGAGCTTGGTTGTCGGGTTCGGTGATGACAAACAAGCTCCTTGCACGCTGGCGTCAACGAGTCTCCCCGACAGCCAATACCCCACTGGTTAGGATGGGACTGGTTGTCGGGACCGTAGACGACAACCAAGCTCCTCCCACGCTTACGACCATTGATATATATTCTCTATATCAATGCTTACGACAACCAAGCTCCTTTCTCAGGAGCTCGGTTGACGCCGTCAACCAATCTCCTCGAAAGTCGTTTTAAAAGGAGCTTGGCTGTCGGGGAACTTGATTGGCGCGTTCCCGCTCAATGTTTAGTTTGAAGATAATGTCACTTAGAAGGTACACCACCTTCACTAATTCTACAGTACGCGTCCAGTAGCTTTGCCTCGGTGACTTTGAAACGGCATAATAGGCAAGGTATGGTTCGCGGGATAATAGAGAAGATACAGAAGAGCATCTGTTACTTATGGAAAGATACATTTTCAAATAGCTCCTTGCGTATCTTTTCGGATGCAACCTTTGCTCTTGAGAAGGTACAAAAGAGCATCTGTTGCTTATGGAAATATAAATAAAAGCTCCTTGTCTATCTTTTCGGATGCGACACGTTGCTTTTGAGAAGATACAAATGAGCATGTGTTGCTTATGGAAAAATAAATAAAAGCTACTTCTGTATCTTTTCGGATGCAACACGTTGCTTTTGAGAAGATACAAAAGAGCATCTGTTGCTTATGGAAAGATACATTAAAGCTTCTTGTGTATCGTTTCGGATGCAACACGTTGCTTTTGAGAAGATACAAAAAATTGTATGTTGCTTATCTGCAACACGTTGCTTGGGAGAAGATATAAAAGAGCATCTGTTGCTTATAGAAAGAAACATAAAAGCTCCTAGTGTATCTTCTAGGATGCAACACATTGCTTCTGAAAAGATGCAAAAAAGCATCTGTTGCTTATGGAAAGATAAGTAAAAGAAGCTACTTGTGTATCTTTTCGGATGCAACACGTTGCTTGGGAAAAGATATAAAAGAGCATCTGTTGCTTATAGAAAGAAACATAAAAGCTCCTAGTGTATCTTCTAGGATGCAACACATTGCTTCTGAAAAGATGCAAAAAAAACATCTGTTGCTTATGGAAAGATAAGTAAAAGAAGCTACTTGTGTATCTTTTCGGATGCAACACGTTGCTTTTGAGAAGATACAGAAGAGCATCTTTTGCTTATGGAAAGACACATTTTCAAAAATGTTTGATGTTTTTGTTTGGGTAGTATTGCAGTTTAGTGGCCCTCCGCCGATAGGCAAAGCTACAGGACGCGGACTGTACACATGAAACTCTATGCACACTATCTCTCACCTTATCACTCATTGTCTCACTCTCTATTCTCGTTTTCTCTCTCTTTCTCTCTCCCCTCAACTCTTGGGCTGCGATGACCCCCCGGCCGTGTGAGAGTTTTGCGAAGAAGTCGACTGTTGACTTTTGCTACCATCGTCTGAAAACAACGTTCAAAATTAATAAATTTATAAATATAAATTATCATTACATCAAGTGTTTTCATTGGGATAACACGCTGAAGGACATTAGAACGATAATTCATCCTTGGAAAAAACAGCTGAAAATTTCGTCGTATGTCGATAATGGAAGTGAGTGAGCGAGTGCGTGTGTGGGAGTGAGACAAAATTATGCCTCAGCTGTTGAACTAATGCATTCAATCCCCTGATATCATGAGAAATATTATCGGGCAAAAAACTAATCGACATTATTAACATGATGGCTGAAAAAATTCTCAATCGTTCACTCTAACAATATTCAAGTTCAAAATTAAACGATTTTACTATTTAAACTAGTAGTTCTGTGAACAGTAGACCTCGCGCTCAGTAAGTTACGTTGACCTGTTGTTATGTTTTCTCAAAAATAATTTATCAATTTAAAATATCTAGAAGGAATCCTAAATAAACATAGAGCTTTCTGTCCTATCGTACCGTGACGTGTCGTCCCGGAATGTGAGTGTGAGCGCTGTTATCAGGTCTGGCTGCAACTGTCTACAACGTTGATGGAAAGATACATTTTTCAAGATGTTCGATGTTTTTGAACGGGTAGTATTACAGTCAACTGTCTACTAACGTTGATGGAATGATAAATTGTCAAGGTGTTCGATGTTTTTGAACGGGTAGTACCAGTAGTTCTGTGAACAGTAGACCTCACGCAGTATTCTTATCCACAAGTACCTGATTGAAACTATAGACCTTATGGAAATACAGCAATAGACTGGCTTCTCCACACATCTGTGTAATCACTTGTCAGCTGATTTATGATGAATAATTCTATAGTCTGATTTTCACTCTAATATTGGCGTATGAAGGAGGCTCCTTTTTCCTTTTATATTATCCTTGAAATGCAAAATTTCCAAAAACCTTGTATATACGTCGACGCGCAATTAAAAAAGGAACATACCTGTCAAATTTCATGAAAATCTATTACCGCGTTTCGTCGTAAGTGCGCAACACATATAAACATTAAGAGAAATGCCAAACCGTCGACTTGGATCTTAGACCTCACTTCGCTCGGTCAATTATCATTTCCTCTTTCGTTATAAATTCTCTATGCTTTTGTACTCAAGAGCGAAGCTAAGCCCCCCGATATTTTTGTATATTAATCAGCTGAAATCATGTGTCAGCACATAAAGGACTGTGTAATAGCTTCCAAATAGCCTTAGCTGATGTTATGAATGAATGGATGGAAAAACTGTAGTAATTGCATGCGATGAATACTCCAGCTGATTAAATAATAAATCACAACTAATTTTTTCTCATGCACTCTCAATGTTATTTGTTATATCCTGAAAAAGAACGAAGGGTTCGGTAAATTTTTGTTTTCCAACGAACTTGTTCTGTAAAAAGGATCGAAGAATATGTGTTCAAAATTTGAAGCTGTTTGATCTTTGAAAAGTTATTGTCGAACACACAGACGGACAACAACTTTGGTCTTGAGTCTAAAGTTAGAACTCGCTAGCGCTCGTTCAATAAACAAAATAAAATAAGCCTACCTTTAACGGATAGACAGCTCATCTGATCAGGCAGTTGAGCGGTGGACAGCCGAGCATGTTCACCCAATATGTTAGGCAGAGCATTGCGTCTCCCCACCCGGCCTGTTGTCAGGAAGTCCTGTGTGACGTCACGGCACTGGCCTTCACCCCCTACAGCCCCCGGACTACCGCCCCCACCACCGGCACCCCCTCCACTGCTGAGCTCTTCGCTCATCACGGCCAGCATCTTTTTCAGTCCTGCAACAGACAGAGACACAAATATACTATTTTTGAAATCTTCAAATTATCCTATACTATTTATTAATCTAGCAATTTCTGTTTATATGTTTCTATTTCACCGGATCTCGAAAACGGCTCTAACGATTCTCACGAAATTTGACACATAGTAGGTTTATGATATAAGAATTCGATTGCACTAGGTCTCATCCCTGGCAAAACTCGCTGAACAAAATTAAAAGGATAATTCATCCTTGGAGGAACAGCTGAGACTTTCGTCGTCTGTGGATAATAAAAAAGTGCGTCTGTGGAAAATCAAAATATCTCATCCCCGAAATTCATAAGCTGACGTATAGCCAGCTGTAAAATATAAACACGATCATTTTAAAGAATTGTGTTCTGTGTATCAATAAATGAAAATAACGAGCGAAGCTCGGTGCCCCGATATTTAACAGTATTATATCATATACTAGCAGGTAACTCGTGCTCCCAAAGAATCTACTTGACAATCTGAAATCTTGAAGAATTGAAAATAGGCCTATTACTATCCAGGCTGGGATAACAACACCAATGCTAATTAAATACTGCAATTATAACGTGGACCTCACTTCAGTGAGATTCCCAAAATACTGTAATAAATTCCTTACAAGCTGAACAGCATTTTAATTCGCATTCATCCAATGCTAACAGTTAGGCTCAACTCACACTTGTCAAGAAAAGACAATACACATTTAGGCTGGATGCACTCCGGAGAAACGCATTTCGTGAAGCCCTCTTTCATGAAACTTGTTTCATGCAATCCGTTTCACTCGCGCATGCATACAAAAGAAACGTTCCCTGCTTAGGGTTGTTCCGATATCGTGAATCTTCCGATATTCGATATCGATACAATATTCAACTTCAATATCGATACAACGATATTATCGAAACAAAAATATCGATATCGGCAATATCGAATCAACGATATTGACAAATAACTATATCCTACAAATTTTATATTTTAGTTGTATTATACAACTATACAAATCACCATCCCAGATACCATTGATCGACAAAGTGTTATAATTTATAATTCAAATTCATTCCATGGTTTGCTTGATTTGAAAAATTCAAATTTCAGATTGTTAGTAATTCTTAATATTTTTTTCGGCAACTGGCAAGGATGGCAACACTGAGCACACACCTGTGAGCTGCAGCCTTAGACCAGTTATAGAATAGACACGCTGGGAAGTCTAGCCTCTGAAGCCAACATCTACTGCCAAATCCACCCATCTTGACGTCACAACCAAGCTATAAAAATAACAACAATGCATTGAATAACAACAATGTAAGTTAAACACTACAAACACTTACACAACAAACTCAAAAAAGGTTTCTTTGATTTCCATACAATGCGTGACGTCAAGATGGGTGGATTTGGCAGTAGATGTTGGCTTCATCGACTTTCAGTATGAATATACAATGAGCCGTGTCTATTCTATAACTGGTCTAAGGCTGCAACACACTACTGTAGCGTCAATCTGTCAAAGTAGATTTCACTCTTATTATTAATATAGGAGTGTGATAATTTATGATCCTAGTTTCTTATTAATGCTTTAAATGAGCTCAAATATCACGTTAATATCAGAATCAAAGCAGTATTTTCATATAAATATTTCAGTAAAAAAATGCGATATCGATAGCAAATATTCTTTCGATATCGACAAAAAACTTTCGATATACGATAATATCGATATCTATAATATCGATATAATATCGGAAATATCGACACAAAAATATCGATATTCATTGATATCGATAATATCGGAACAAAAATATCGATATTCATTGATATCGATAATATCGGAACATCCCTATCCCTGCTTAATCTTATCAGTCGATTGCGAGCAACTTTCGTTTCACGTTCCTGAAACTTTTTTCACGAAACGCGTTTCTCCGGTGTGCATCCTGCCTAACTCACAATACAATACTTCACATAGTTGCTTATGAAGACATGTCTAATTGCAATGACTAATCGGTGTGTGTTGCTCCATATGCAACTATGTGCTGAATTATTGTGACTAATCGTGACTAGTCTTGTCTTTACTAACTGGTGTGTGCCCACCCTTAAGGTGCGTACAGACTGTCGCTCTGCTCCGCAACCGAACGTCACTCCAGCAGAGCGATTGATGATCGACCGCGAGCAACAGTGGTTCGACCGGGGGGAACGCGAGAACATCTAACATCTTCCGTAACGTTCATGATGGGTGCGTGGGTGGTGCGACTGTGGTTCGATGGTGGTACGAGGGCGGTACGAGGGAGGAGCGTGCTCGGTGCGGGTTGGAAGCACGAATATGTGTACGCAGCTTATGGCTCAACTCACACTTACGCGACTCAGGTCGAGTAGAGAATTGACTCTATAGTCCGAGAGATATTACTTTTGAACAGGGGAAACCAGTTTCTCCTTCCACAATTTGTAGGAGAGGAGTAAGCATGCTGCGTACAATTGGATATCGACACAAAAGTATAGAGAATGCTGTTAGGTAGTGGGAGTGATTAGTGAAGGAAAGAGTATCGGGGCTCTCTGTCATCGAGTGAGAGCCGTGTTAAAAGTAATATCTCTCAGACTATAGTGGAGAGCATGTGTATCCAAATGGTGACACTCAGACCAGTCGATTCTAGTCTCCGCGACGTCACCATTTGGAAACACATGCTCTCGACTAGAGTCGAGTCTCTTCTCAACCTCAGTTGATAATATTTCACTATAGCACAGTATCACCTCCTCTACAACACATGACCAATATAGAGTTATGACTATGATAGCAATGTGAATTTTTCGTGAAGAAAACGAGGTTATTAATATATACATGTATCCATTTCACTCCAATAAATTTAAAAGACAGCAGAAAATGCTGAAAAGCAGAAGGCAAGCATGTATATTATGTGGTCTAAATTAGAAATGTCATGATGAATATGTAATGCGAATACTCTCTCTCCCTACGGCTTTTTCTCTCTATATAAATGGGGATGGATGTTTAATTTCATTTCAGCTTCAAAACAAACTGAGGAAAAACTTTGGAAAAAAGGTTCCATGTACGGAGAAAAAACGAGAGGCAGAGAGAGAGAGAGAGAGAGAGAAAAGAAAGAAAGGCAGAGAGTGAGAGAGTGCGATAGCATTTTTACGTTTGAGACACATTGGAAGAAAGAAAGAGAACGAAAGAGACCAGAATTATACTCTGGCATTAAAAGCGAGGGAGAATTGGAAATTTTGGCGGAGTGAGAGAGATAATTGCAAATTTTGGCGGAGTGAGAGAGATAATGTAAGAGAGCCATTGAGAGAGATAGAGAAAAGCCAGATGAGAGATGGAAAGATAGAGAAAGTGAGAGTGTGTGTGAGAGAGTTTGTGCATGAGAGAAGGAGAGAGAGTAAGTATGTGTGTGTGTGTGAGAGAGGAAGAGAGAGTGAGAGAGCGTGAGAAATGGAGTGAGAGGGAGTGACAAGGTATGTGTGTGAGAAGGGTGAACCCTTGGGATATCATGAGCTGATGAAGCTAATGTAAGAGAGTCTATTTTTAGAACACACGGGTAATTGCAAAGTTGCGAACAAATACTTTGCAAAGGTTGTGAGGAGGAGGAGGAGAGGTAGGAGGAGGAGGAGGAGGAGGAGGAGGAGGAGGAGGAAGAGGAGGAGAAGGAGGAGGAGCCTTGAGAAGTGTTGAGACGAGCTTACAGTTTGGAGAAGAGGAAATTCGTGGAAAAAGCTGGAATGAAAGAGGAGAAGAAAGGATTTATATGAACAGGAGGAGTAGGTGATGTATGGAGCTAGAATTTGAAAATCTTCACAGTACGGGAGAGAGCAGATGAGAGTGAGAGAGATGGAGAAATAAGGAGAGGGAGAGAAGAGATTAGAGGAAGACGAGAAAATGGGGTGAGAAGTTGGAAACGAGTCATGAAAGGAAGGTGTTGAAAAAAGAATTGAAAGTGGAGAAGGGGTAGATAAATAAGAATGAAGCCCAGTAGCAAGAGATAATAATAATATCGAGTGACCTGGCTGGCTCAGGTCTGGTGTCAGAGTTTTCAGGTCGCAACTGATCAATTTCAGGGCCTCAAGAGATTAGAAAGGAAATTAAAGCCGATGAAGAGAAGATGAAGTTCGATGTGAATGACAAACAAGGAGAAGAATAAGGAGAGAGAAAGTAGGAACAAGGAGGAAATAGACTTGGAAAATGAGAGAAAAGAACATAGAGCGAATAGAGAAATGAGAGAGTGTAGTCGAAGACTTTGAAATGAACGTGAAGCAGTAGATAAGGAATAGAATGATTATTGTTAACTGGTTCACGAGAACGAAGTAACTGTTATTTTTCCAAGGAGCCGGTAACAAACTGCTCCAACGAATGTGTTACTCA